>NW_019729899.1:36344-135567 GCF_002891405.2 Cryptotermes secundus | reverse complement strand
GCATGTTCCTCCGAAACTTGTATACTTAGCTACCAGACTACACGGTGTCATAACCCACAAGACCAGAATATGCACCGCCGTGAAAGAAAGATCTGCGGTTGATTCCCGTTTACGAATTGTAACATAATTCTGTCTTGCTCTCAGTTTCAGCATCCGAGTCGACACATTTCCTCTGCTTGCTTTGATAATGTTTACCCACGTATCTTCAAGCTTTCAGTTATTATAGAATTTCTCTTTTTTTCTAGTCGGTTCATATCTTAACAATGACCTTTAAGCTTCCTTATATTACTCATTTTTCGCAAGAGAGACAAAGACTGATACGTCACATTACCTCACACAACTGACAGGTCTCTGTGCAATGTAAACAGTGACACCAATTCATAGGTGAAGTGATCTCTCTGCTTAGTTCATCTCTTTGAAACTTGTTAATCATCTGTATATTATATAAATGTTCAGAAGGCACACTGCATCACCATAAAACCGCTTATACCCTTCAGGGAATTGATCGCTCCATGGATCTGAGTGAGACCCTCGCAGTTACGTTAAGCTACAGAGTCCGGCAGGAATTTACCGGCATTTCGGAAGAATATTCACGACCTAGTAGTTAGGCAACCAAGTACAGGTAAAACTATCCCTGTAACAGGCCTTGGAGGACTATATGGATGTGAGATGTTGAGGTTCTCACATTTTCTAGACAATCGGCTCAGAGACGGCGGTAAGGTTGTCAGCCTTAGTTAGTTATTGGAGAGGANCCCCCATCTACCAGAGGTATTAGAGACTATTGTTGGGCGGGAAACGTCCGTAATCTGGCTCAGTGACCTCCTTTGGAGATATGAGGTTCTTTTACGTGCCGTAAAGCTACGACACGGAACCCACGGCTTAAAGTTCCTCCCGGAGGACTTGTTCCCTGAATTTTTCCGCCCTTAAAAATTCGACGACCTCCGCCGGGTATTTGAACCCGCGTACTACAAGTCATGAGGTGGGAACGTTACCTCTAGACTACGGAGGCCGCTAAGGTTGTCAGCCTTATTCGCCGGCCGCCCTTTACCCTTAGGAATATTCCTGGTACTAATTTCTGTTAGAGACTGAGTCCACCCCAGGTCCATAGTGAGGCTAGAAGGATTTGACCAATTGAAGAATCAAATTACGTCATCGGGAATTGAACCCGCAATATTCTGACTTGTAGCACAGTGCTTCAAGCTACCGCGTGCCAAGCAAGTAGCCAACTAAACTCAGGTAGCAGCTTGAATTTCTATTGAACTACATGTCTCTATACGACAGAAAGATGCTCTTCGATTTACGTATTTATTCTGAGAATAAGACGAGACACAAATTTGCACTGTGTGGTGAAGACGCAGAGCTCTCTAATTTTAAACACGTCCTACGTATAGTTACAACTGTGATTTAAAAGTTTAAGCACCACACCAAGGGACAAGTGTTCCAAGCTTTGGTACTGGTGAGCAGTTGTCTTCACGTACTGGCCGACATGTCTGCGGGAACAGAAACCATGGTACCAGTTGGGTAGGCGTCTGGTTGGGTCCCAGATCAGTTCTGAATGCGGTGTGGCAGATGAAGACATTTTATCTGCCGGAAATTACTCCTTGGTAACCCATATCATAGCTAGTAACTGTACTGAATGATTTATGCTGATTAGAAATGAATCACAACATGAAAATATTTCGGTAAAATATTTTATATAATTTTAAATTAAGGAGTAAATTTAGAAAATAAATTAATAGGCTTAAGTGTTATTATAACTCAGAATAATTGAATATTTCACAGTTATTCAAGAATTTTTCTTACTCTCATGGCGTCTACAGATTCATCTGTAGCACATGTAACACTTATGGAAAGTTATGGTCGTAAAGCCTGATGGGAAGATGTGATTTTGAAGGCCTGTGTTCAGATGAGAAAGTGATATTAAATTTATCTTAAAGAAATTATGTTTGAAAGATTGGACTGCATTAAGCTGGCTTATGATAGGCGTCCGTGTAGGACTCTATGAATATAATAGTAAACATTAAGTTTCTATAAATGGCGGGAACATAACAATTATCAAACTTCCAAGACGGACTCCAACCCACATAGTTACGACAGAGACTGTATAATTGTATCGATATGGAATGCTTCGCTAATTATCACTGTGCCATATTTGCTCAAAGCAAGAACTATAGAGCCGGTAAACAGCCTTTGTTAGGGAACGGTTCTGAAACAACATTCGTTTCTAGGTTATAGCTCAGAACCAACAGAACGACGTCCGTTATTAGGCAGCAGATTCTTACTAAAAATAGACGGCCGCTACTAGGGAACGGTTAGGTAAACACGTTCCCGCTGCAACAGATGCACATACTAGCATGAACGGTGTTGTCTGCGCAGGAGAAGTGAGCAGGGGCAATCGAGTCAGTTCTGTACGGGTGTCTGTGAAGAAAAAGGAAAGTTTGAAGGGAACCGCCATCAAGAGAGGACTTGAGGGCGGAAGTTGAAGAACCTTCACTGTTAGAAGCCGTCGCCAGGGAACGGTTGGTGAAGACAGCAGGCTGGAAAACGCTTAAGAGGGTGACTTGATGGTTTGTGAACCGTTGAGATAAGCGGTGGCATTGTAATTGCTTGTACTTAGGAGTCGTGTGTATAAGTGGTCAATAAACCCGATACCAAATTCAGACACCCAATTGGGAGTCATATTCAAAACTGTGACAGTATTTTAACCCACAGATCTATTGTCTTTCACCGTGATTGAGGTTAGATGTTTCTAAGGGACCCAATGGAGGAGGTGACTCACTCCCCTCACCCGAGGACGGAAATATATTCAGTCTCCGAAACGTCGAGTGTTCTAGTTTTTAAGACAGAGGACGATGGGAATGTCCGAAGACCAAATAATTCTGAATACCTCAGTTGTTTGCTTATTCGTTGTTACGGGTATGTATTTACAGAGACGTTGCCTAACAATGAACGTCTACTCTGACTTCACTATTCTAGCTTTGGACTATAGAGGCAGCGAACGCCGTGTGTAGCCTTCGTATCTTCTTGTAGTGATGGATTCAGTTCTCTGTCCCATCTCTTTCCCCCCCCCTCCCCTTTGCACTACAGCCCCATAGGGCCTAGGCCTACCTCCATGAACTCCTCCGGTCGCATCTCTTACCAGCCTGAAATTATCTGCGGCTCTTAGTATCCCTTAGCAAGTGACAAGACGTTAATTTAAATTATGCGCAGTCGCTTCCTTCCGAAACGTCTTCAGGTGAGTGTTCAAGGTGTTCACATTTTTAATAGACATCTCTTCAAGTGCCTTCAGTGTCAACACACGTAAAGTTTTGCAATGTTTTTAATGTGATGTTACAGTGGACGCTCTCTCAACAATTGCCACCAATGACACTACTTTGAAACAACATTAAATGTTATTATCACTTCAGTGCTCCTCGGTGATTTCATATTCTTTAAATGCAGGTCACCATGCAAAAGCTTTCTCTGCACACAACGCGTCTGATTTCTTAAAACTGTCTCTCTGTACGTATGTTCTTGACAGGTCTGAGGAAAGCGTCCATGCAACTGTTAACTCTTGGCATACCCTCTTTAAAGAGGAACACATTTGTAACGCTAACTGCTTTTCTAGATATTTAAAAGTTTAGTTTGTTTCCTTTCTTCAGGAAATAGGCATATGAAGTCACTTTGCTTTCGGTGTGCCTGTGTGGTCTTCCTTGTAATTTTTGAACTAAATGACAGATTTTTACTAAACTTGTTACTAACTCGGTTATATTGGATATAAAACATAAAAATGTGATATTCGAAGAAGGGAAAAATATCTATTTCTCGGGATATCCTCCACCGACATTGATAAACTTGTCCCATCGCAGTCACTTCCTCACCTCTGTTTCAAATTCTCCGAGATCAGAGAAACGTTTGCAACCCGGTTCTGAACCGCTTTACGCTACAAACACTTCCCACCTTAAAGAAAAAATATTTCTTTATGAACATCCTTTGTTTTGTGTCCTTTTGTCCACAATAATCACAACAGAAAGCTGGTCTTCGATAGTTTACTCAAGCACGGTCGCCATTTTCACTACTGAAACCAGCCTCTGAACATACGCATGCGAGTCTGCACATAGGAAACCTATTACGTACATTACAACTGTTTTACTTCCATTTGTGTCCTATTTACCGACCATCTCTGGTAATAACAATAATAATAATAATAATAATAATAATAACAATAATAATGACGTGACCAGACTCCTGAAATTTGAGGTGTAGCTAACAATAATGTGGCAGCATAATTTGCAACCCTGAAACTACATTTCGTAATAGAAATTGGGAAAATATGAGACTTCTGTTCAGGTAATATTATAAGTATGTAAAATCAAAAATATGGCGGCCGTGTGTACAATTTATCAAGCTTTCCATCTGGTGGCGGAAAATATATAACATCTGAGGTACGCAGATGCTGTAGATCATAATCGTGCTTACTGATGATGTATGAAATATTATTTGTAGCTCTGGAATTAAAAATACGGCAAAAGATCGGAAATTTAGGTGACGTCAGTCAAATTTAATGTAAACAAAATCTAAAGGGCATAAAGAAGTAACAACTTCCTCAGTAACTGCTCGTATCTGACTAAGTTCATGGAGCTGAGCCCTTCTTAAGTAGTCGCCAGTTGTGCAGCTACTTTATTGAGCCAGATCAATCCAGTCCATACCACCCTGTTCTGTCTCTCTAAGATAAATTTTAATATATTATTCACTCACTAACGTCTTGGTTTTCCCAGTGGTCTCTTTCCTTCTGGCTTTCCCACCAATATCCTATACGCATTCCTCGTCTCCCCCATTCGTGCTACATGCCCTGCCCATCTAATCCTCCTTGACTTGATCATTCTAATTATACTTGGAGAAAAGTACAAATTATGAAGCTCCTTATAACTTAGTTTTCTCCAACCTCCCGTCACATCAACTCTCTTTGGTCCAAATATTTTCCTCAGTATTCTGTTCTCAAACACCCTCAGTCTGTGAAGAGAGTCGTCTTCTGGGTTTAGGCACCGTGTATTCTTCGTGTTGGCCGACGTTTCGGAGGAACGTAGCGCCTCCATCTTCAGAGCAGTTGAATGGCTGGAATGCGGAGAGCAGTAGCTGTGGTAGTAGTCTCCGCATTCCAGCCATTCAACTGCTCTGAAGATGGAGGCGCTACGTTCCTCCGAAACGTCGGTCAACACGAAGAATACACGGTGCCTAAACCCAGAAGACGACTCTCTTCATTGTCATCGCCGTGAAAACCTCAAAACTTACACCCTCAGTCTATGTTCCTCCCTTAATGTCAGAGACCAAGTTTCACACCCATACAGAACCACAGACAAAATTATAGTTTTCTATATTCTAATTTTATGTCCGCAGACAAAAGACGATATAATAACTTCCTCACACAAACCGAAAACGAAATAAGAAAATTACAGTCAAGGACCTGTTGGAGTAGGGATGTGTGAAACAGGAATGCAGGCTTACGGTTCTGATAGGCAGTCCTTGCTATGTTACAGAAAAATTGATATTGCATCGCTTTATTTGAATCGTTAAATGCCTATCAATTTGGAACTTTTGTATTGGAACTGAGGGGCAAAACAAAGCGACAATTGCTACACATGGAGTACACGTCACTTTCCTGCACGACTTGAAGCGTGTATTTGTGCAGTATGGACCATTGTGGGCAAGTGCTGAACCGTGACGAAGTTTCCGCTGTTTCTCAACTCTCCTGTGCTGTCTACACAGTCATCGCTTTTTGCCTAACGTTTAGCGGATTACTGTTTTAAGGCTATTGGATCCCCTAAACCGTTTCACAAATGCCCTTTTGCTCCAAGTGAAGGCACCAGGAATAGGGACTAAGTCCCTTATACTGCGGCCACTTCTGGCTTATTGTACCAGCCCCAGATGATAGGTGAGGGTGATTGTGGAGCAATTGGTGGAATGAAGATTGGCAGGGGAAGCCGAAGTACTCGGAGAAAACCTGCCCCAGCGCCACTTTGTCCACCACAAATCCCACTTGACCAGACCCGGGATCGAACCCGGGCCACCGCGGTGGGAGGCCAGGGCTGTAGGTTCATGAAGTGGACCAGTGATTTCCATCTTTTACCGACGTGAAGAGTGATGCAGCTTTATCTCCACTTCACTGCACTTTTCCATGGTATGGTGCTTAACTAATTCAGCACAGAAACAAATTCGCCTGTTTCTTCATATGGTAAAGTAGGGGGGAAAATTGTTCCTGTGCTTAACGAATGAAGCATTAAGCCATGAAGACGTATGGGGACCTGCATATATAAATACATGTGCTTTGATCTCGGTACTAGTTGAAGTTGAGTCGTCAGCTTCACGCTCACACAGCTTTATGCATTCGATGGGTGGCTTGGTTGTCCCCAGAACTGTTTGGATGACTTAAAGGAATGAAGAATTTTGCTTTTACCGGGATTCTAATTGCGATCCTGAGTCCGTCGAGCCCATAGCCAGCCACTATACTGACTGAGCTATCCTGGCTCCTCACGTCCAGCCCATAGCCAGCCACTATACCGACTGAGCTATCCCGGCTCGTGTGATTCATATGGAAAGAAAGAAATACAAATTAATTAATATAATATAACACAGCACAACTGTCTCGTGCAATAAAACGTAGATTATGCCAGCAATAAGAAGACATGGGACAAGGGATAAAGTTTCAGGTCAGGACGAGACAAGTCATCTTAGTGAGAGAGACATAAATCCCGTGGTTTAACAGAAGAGCATAGACTCGCTGGAAACTCTTTCATGTTCTGTGGGCTCCCAGCGGCAGTCATGAAGTATATTTATACTATTTGATTACGTAAGTCGATAAGGTTAAGGAAGTCGGTGTTCACTGCTCTCTCAGCTTCTGTTCCCATTGCGACAGAAACCAGCTCCGTCTGCTGATGATGCGTCTGTCGTTCATCTCAGTCTCGAATACCCAGCGCCCCTTCACTGTATCACGCACACCAATCTGAAAGACACAGAAAATTCAAGGAAGCTCTGTGAAAAAACATGACATCGAGCTTCGTAACTTAAACACTTCAAGTATAATTACAATGGCCAAACCAAGGAGGGTGAGATGGACAGGACATGTAGCACATATGGGGACAGGAATACATACGTATATGATTTTGGTGGGAAAACCAGGAGAAAAGAGATCATTAGGAAGAGATAAATGTGGGTTGTACTGGATCTTAGAGGCATAGAATTGGATGGTAAGGACAAGACTAATCTGGCTTAGGATGGAGACCAGTGGAAGACTCTTGTGAAAACGGTAATGAAACTTCGGGTTCCATAAAGAGCTGTGAATTTTCTTAAGTGTCTGCACAACTCGCGGCTCCTCAAGAATGGTTGAGCTCAATGGAATTAGTTATACGAATAACGTATACGGTTAGCATTTTTTTTTGCAATTAAGTATTTTTAATTAAGATATGTACATTGTTGTTACAAGTCGGAAGGTCGCGGGTTCAAATACAGATGAGGTCATTGGATTTTTTTCAATTGCCCTAATCCTTCCAGCCGCACTATGGCCCTGGGGTTCAATCAGCCTCTAACAGAAATGAGTACCAGGAATTAATTAAATAATTTTCCTGGGGAGTAAAGCGCGGCCGGCTCGTAAGGCTGACAAACTTACCGCCATCTTTGAGCCGATTGTCTTAGATAATATGGGACCCTCAACGTCTCACAACCCTATGGGTCTTCACGGCCTGTTACAGGGATAGCTTTACTTTACTTGGTTGTTTATACATAATGCTATTGCACACTAAATACACTACAGCATAATGTGAACATAACTTTTATACGCACTGGGAAACCAAGATATTCATGTGACTCGCGTTATTGCGGTGACTGGAATCGAACGTGCAATATCCCCGAGGCATGCCTTTATATAACATAAATTTGTAAAATTTTAAAGGCGATATTTCCACTTAAGTTTGTTATGAATAAGATAGCCTAAAGACGTGTTGTGTGTATCTCACCGTGTGTCAGCCTCTCCTACTCACGGGCTATTCAGTACACAATGAACGACAGAGAAGTTTTCGTTTTCTGATGGACTGGGTTACAAAAAAGAAACAGACCTCGACTCGTGGGCTCATTGAGGAAAAGGAGCTGGGTCCGCGTGCAGGTGTTTGGCCCACGCCAAGCGTTAGTCTTGTTTCCATAAGTCTGCTGCAACAATGAGAAGGTGGAGTGCATTGTAAATTTCCCCCACCCCCCCTGCTCACTCATCCCTCATTCACCTTCAACCCAGAGATGAACAATGGCCCCCTTAAAAGTTTCCAATGAGGTACATACGCTTTGGTACCGCCTTGCGCCATAATGCCACTACTTTGGATAGCTTTATCTCGCTGGGAGATCTCGGGACAGGGTGTGCCTCCACTGTGTGCTGAACGGATCAGCACACGTTCACAACGTCACCACATCAAAGTTCGGCGGCGGAACTGTGGTTCAATACCTTCCGAACGTAGATCTTGGCAGATAGACGTACGTCTACTGCACACACAGTGTACGTTCGTAATGTTCTCCTGCTTCATCCGCGTCTCGAGGCACCAAGAGAGGTTCAAACTCTGAAGCCTCGGGCTCTTCTAAATAATATTCAAAGACGCTGTTTCTATTTCACAGCCGATCACGGTGGCTGCGCGGTCTAACGCATGAACAGTCTTCGCTCGTTTGAACACTGGGATCGTGGGTTCGAATTCCACTCGAGGCATGGATGGCTGTGTGTGTTTATTCTGTGTTTATGTTGTTCTGCATGTAGGTAGAGGCCTTGAGACGGGCTGATCCTCTGCCCAAGGAGTCCTACCGTCTGTGTATAGGATTAAGAAACAGAAAACCGACTAAGGTCCAACAGAGGGCTGTAGAGCCATGGATGGATGGATAGATAGATAGATAGATAGACAGACAGACAGAGGGATAGGCAGACAGACAGACAGATAGGCAGACAGACAGACAGACAGACAGACAGATAGACAGACAGACAGACAGATAGATAGATAGATAGATAGATAGATAGATAGACAGATAGGCAGACAGGCAGACAGGTAGACAGGCAGACAGACAGACAGACAGACAGACAGACAGACAGACAGACAGACAGATAGATAGATAGATAGATAGATAGATAGATAGATAGATAGATAGATAGATAGATAGATAGATAGATAGATAGATAGATAGATCCTATTTCATAAGAGACAGCCGGAAGGCTATGTCTATAATGCGACTAGATTCTGGGGACTGATTCCCGGCAGTGCAAAATATTTTTCCCTTCTCTACAGAAACCAGACCAGCTCTGGGGCACACCCGTTAGTGTGGACTCATTCAAAAGAGACCGGGGAGTAAATCTAACCACTAACCTCCAACTAATACTGATGTTAAAAATAAGTGGAGCTATGCCTACACGCCTAAGTTTATCATGGTATCATGGTCTTTAATTAAACTTAGGGAGAATTTTAGTTTTTCATATTAATTTTTAGAAATTGTCTGCATTACGGATATTGTCCTGGTTAATGCTGTTTGGAGAAAGTGTCAGATTTCTTTTAGGGAATTATACGCAACACACAAATTCGCTGAACGGAAATAATGCGGCGTTTGAAATGTTAAAACAGGTGGCTCGTATGGTAACCACATTACTGCGCAGGCGTGGTCACTCTGAAGAAAGATGTCATTATTTTGTCCGTCCGTGTTCTCGAACTGGCACAAAAATGTAAATGTGAAATGACGGCGCGTGGATGTGTAAGGGCGCATGTCAAGTGGGTTTGGTTCTGGAAAGAATAGAACAGAGAAACTAACAAGTGATTGTTCAGCTGAAAAAGGGAGGGAGAAATTTTAATTGGAAATGTTGCCGTTCTTGTTAAGGTTGCACTGTTGGTGCATAAATAGGCCTACTGTAAACCAAATGCTAGTTATTGGAGTCTGTCTTATTCTTTCAGCCCCCTCTTCTTGCAATGTAACACGAAGGAGATGGTACCTATTTTCACTGCAGTCTACACCTGCATATATATTGATATTGTTTCCAGGATTACATGGCGTAGCAGCAACCCAGAATTCCACGGATAGCTCGCAGTATGACATACAGTCTCTGTGCTTTGACCTCCCGCCAACGCATGTTAAAATGGCCGACAGATATGAACCAACTTGCCCCGTAGGGCGTGTTAATTTGCAATAAGTAATGCAGTGTGTGGGGAGGAGGGATTCAAATCTGGGAAGTGACAAGTTTGCTAAACCACTCCCAGTCAAGCAATGTAATCCAATGGGCCGTGAGCCCCTCCTCCAGCAACATGTGTGACACATCGCAAAGCTCCTCCCCGAGTATTAACACACACTGCCTTCAGGCATTGCAGTGCTTACAATGTAAAGCACAATGCAGCACAGGTTTTCAGATTTCCATATGATTCTCACAACAAACACTGACTATTTTACTAAACAGCATTAATGGATTCGTTTTTGAAATGAAGAATCAATATGTTTTCTATGCGGTAAAAACTGAATTTTTAAACATTTATCTTACTTACATCAACTAAAACTCCACACTTGAGACAAAGGCCCAACGTGGACAAATAATACAAAGAACCATATACCCATACTTCATCGTCACAGAAATCTAAAATATTTTCAGGAGACTAAATTTTAGCTCCATAACAATTTGACTGCGCCTGCGCACACTGCACCAGAATTCATCGTGCAGATGTATTGCTCCTTGTTGGTCGTCTTCAGTCAGCTCTTCGGAGAATCTGGTCCTTACAGGCTAAATTCATCAGTACATTAAATCGGCGGACGGCGGGCGAAGAATTGGAAAGGTTATCTATATTGTTACGCATATGCCAATTGTTAGGCAACGGCTTGGTAAACTTATTAACCAACCATACCTTCTCAACAATAGAAGGACATCTATTGTTAGGTGATGGACCAAAAACACGCATTCTTAGGAAGAGAAAACGGTGTTTTCCGTGGGGTCCGTGCCGCGGATTTATAAGAGGGTACAGTCAGAAGACGATATGAGAATTGGAGGAGTACAACGGAGTACAACGGAGTTCAGTCGCAAATGAGAAGTCCAGTCGTAGACCAGATCAGAATGGAACCCATAGTAATTCAGATCAGAACAGAGAGAGAGAGCAAACCAGAGAACTGAGCAAGCTCGGCTGGAGAGTTTGTAATTGATTGTGATTACGAGTGATTGTAAAGAAGGTGCCAATAAACCCAATCATCTAATACAAAACCCCGTTATAATTGGTCACGCAGTCATAAACACGTGACAATATGAACCTTAATTTAGTCACTGGGTGTGGGCCGCTCCATAGCTCAAGCGGTTAGTCTCTGGCTTCCCACCGCGGCGGCCCAGGTTCAATCCCGGGTCTGGTCAAGTGGAATTTGTGGTGGAAAAGGTGGCGCTGGGGCAGGTTTCTCCGAGTACTTCGGTTTCCCCTGCCAATCTTCATTCCACCAGTTGCTGCACAGTCACCCTCACCTATCATCTGGGGCTGGTACAATAGGCCAGAAGTAGCCGCAGTACAAGGGACTTAGTCCCACCCCACTGGCAATAAAAAAAAGTCACTGTGTGAGAAGAAAAATGAACTGTGCTTAAAATTTTAGTTGAGCTGCGTCGAGTAGGTGGCGTAGTTGGTTCTTTTGAGACGTCGCAACGTCGGAAATTAACAAGGATATCTTCATCGACTGTAGCCAGCAAGGCTTTGACTTCAGCCTCTGCATGTCTTGTGTGGTCACAGTCATACATGTCATGTTCTCTGAACTGGTTATTTCCTGAATACGAATATGGAAGGCTACCATTTCGACCACTGTGATCAGTCGATTGCCTTCCTGAAGTTGTGATTAATTCTTAGGTTACATAACGAAAACTTATCAACTGCAGACATTATGCTTTGTGGGATGAGATAGGAAGACGATTATGAAAGATGTGCAGACAAGGATTTAACATAAGTGTGAGCATGTTGCACTGGATTGCACTTATGATAGCAACCTGTGAGAAACATATTCCGCGGAACGACAACTGGTTTCGTGTTGCAGGTTGCACGGTGCGTTTATCCTACAGCCTCTCAGTGTCTGAATTATCTCAACGTATGAAAATTATTTTTGGAATATATTGTGACGTATGGGCCCGTTGTGAAGCGGTGAGTCTGTGAACAGCGGCCGTCCACTACATACACGCATGAAACAACAGAACAACGGCGATGCAAACAGTTTCTAGGCAATGGATCATTAAACACACGTCTACAATAAAGGAGTGATTGTTGGAAACGGTGTTGTCTGTTCGGTCCGAGCAAAGCGGTTATAAGAAAGACGACTGAATGGAATGTAATTGATTCCCGTGTGGACGCGGGGACGAATACCTCCACCGTGACCCTGCGAGTCGTAGGAGGCGACGAAAAGGGAAGTCTCAAATCTGAGACAGTAAAATATGGTCTCGAGTCCCAAGGGACTCGGACCCGACAAAGACTGCACTGGCAAGGGCCAGCAGCATATACAAAAGGCAGACCCGTCCTCTCGTCAGAGAGGGTGCCCCACAAAAACAAGACCGTAAATGCCAAAAAGTAATAAATATCTCGTCATGAGCCCCAGATGGGGCTCGAGACCAAGACTTACTAACTGACTGACCGTCAGTCACAATGTGACTTGGACTTGGAATGTAATTCAGTCGAGAGTTGAACTCAGCAATGGAAGCTGAGAATACTTCAGAACCCGCAGTCGAGTTCCGGAGCTCTCAGTTGGGAGTCGGGCTCTCAAGAGAAGACTAGGAGCTTTGTGTGTACTAGCCGCCAGCCTGGGACCCAGCTGATTGACTACTCAGTGCAGTTGAGCTCTGCAAGGGAGGCTGAGAGGAGATGGCGGTCCAGTTAAATTGTTAGAAGCCGTTGCCAGGGAAGAGCTTGTTAAAGTACAGCAGGCTGGAAAAGGATTAGCGGGTGCTGTGGTGATTATGAATTGTGGAGATAAGCCACGGCGCTGTAATTACTTGTACTTCAGAGTGGTGTCAATAAATCCAAAATCCAATCCATACTCTGCCTATAATCACAACCCCAATACGTGAAAAGATACTTCCTTTCTGATGTTCGATTTAATTTTAAAGTTGGTTAATATGTCTGTTGCTTGGTTGGGCAATCGGATGGTTGTTTTCTCTGTTTGTTTTTTCGATTGTTTGGTTGACAATTGGGTCAGTGATGCAACAGGACTGAATCTCTCTTTCATGAATTCATGAACTCTTCTTTCGTCTTTCACTGCATTTTAATATTATTCGTAGTAAAAACCTTAAATAAAAAAGTAAAGCTATCCCTGTAACAGGCCATGAAGGCCCATAGGGTTGTGAGACGTTGAGGGTCCCACATTATCTAGACAGTCGGCTCAAAGATGGCGGTAAGGTTATCAGCCTTACGCGACTGCCGCGTTTTACTACCCAGGAAAATTATTTTAATAAAAATATACCTTTGCCTTTTTACGCCGCCAACCTGTGTCTCTCAGTTAATACGAGGCCCAAGTGCGAATGCATATTGTGGTTTCGTATTAATCTTCACGCTTCTAGATAGCAGAGGGACAGATAATCCCAATGGAGAGGTAGTAAGCACGCCCAAAAATTAACTGGCTCTGAATTTTGTTATGGATATAATTTTTATATGTTACTGTCCTGGCCAAATATCTAAACAGCACCATCGAATCGAAAGGTTCACTAGCTATTCTTATAACATGATTCAATAATTTATCAACTGATGTTTTATCAATTGCAGTATTAATTTCGTCTCTCATGAATTTATATGGTGATATACAGTAGAACTTGGTTATAACGTCATCAAAGGGACCTAAAAATAGTGTCGTTATAAACGAATGTCGTTGTAACCGAAATGGGCACTTCCACAGTAGCCTTATGTTAGTCACGTAAAAATCTACCAAAAACCGAGTTAAAATGTTGCATTTTTTAGTGAAATACGTAATTAAGTACAGACTAACGTAACATTAACGTGGAATTGCCCAAATGTGTAATATCAAAGACATATTACAGCGCTTTTCACTGACAATACACACCGCACTAATACTGTATATTAAAGGTAGGCCTACTCACCAAATTACAGTAGATTACATCAATTGTTGTGCCTTACTGTACCTAGATACGAGTACAGTAATCAGTTATCTTCATCTGTTTCCTGTTACTTGCCCAATACACACTTTCTAAATTACGTTCAATGTCCATATCAGAGAAATTCAGGAATGAAAATGACGTTACATACAAGGTTGATGCATTTGTGCATGTCGTACTAAGCAAGGTATAAAAACAGTTGCTTTATGAGGAATTAGTTCGTACCATTGAATATTTGACGCAATAGACAAGGTGTTGCAGAAACCGATGTTGCTATAACCAAGTTTTACTGTATACACTTTGTGATATTTGTGGTTCTAAAAGCAGTCGCCTCTTACCTCAATTTTCAGGATAAAAGAATTAAACTATAAAAGGTTATATCCCATTTCAGTGTTAACAGCAGAATTTTCGGTTAAAGGAACTGATGCATCAAACTCAAAATAAGATTCTATCCATCTATCTATATAGACTTTACCTCTTTTTAAGTTTCTTAATCTTATGCACAGTCTGTAGAACTCTTTGGACGGGGGATCAGCCCGTCGCAAGGCCGCTACCTACACGCAGAACAACACAAAGAGAATAAACGCAGATACAGATATCCATACCTCGAATGGGATTCGAAGCACCGATCCCAGCGTTGGAGCGAGCGAATACTGTTCAATTCTTAGACCACGCGGCCACTGTGATCGGTTGAGATTCGAACTGGGTACCTAATTAATAAGAGTCAGGCGAATTAGTGATGAATCATTTCGTTCAATAACGATTTCATAAATATATGAATTTGTGCGGGAAATTTAAAATATAAATTATATTTGTGTCTCTGTCTGTTTGTATGTCTCTCTTCTGCCCTTGTATATGTCAGTCACTGTTTTTTCTTTGCATTTTTCATGTCTCCCAGTTTGTCTGTCATTTCGGCAGCCTCTGTGGCTCGTCGTGTCCCCAGTTTGCGCGCTGTACAGCAGTCACAACGAAAGCAGCGCTGAACCAGTGAGATAGAGAGAGATGAATGCTGTGGGATGCGGTCGCGCCAGCTCAGGTACCAGTTCGTGACGCTGATTCAGTGCGCACTGATCCCATCTTGGCAGCCTCGACTGCCGTATCCAGTTTCCAAGTGAAATCCCCAGGAGATCAGCCGAGACAGTAGCAGCAAGGAACCGCGGGAGTCCGCGTATGAAATACTGTACCCATCACTGGCACTCAGGCTTATGAGCTATAAGAGTTCTTTAGCCTGTAGCTCGAGAAATGCATCCCCGGAGTCAGCGTGCCTCTGTCATTTCTCATACTTTACTTACAGGTTAAATTGGGCGCGCAATAGCTCAGGCGGTTAGTCGCCGGCTTCCCACCGCGGCGACCTGGGTTCGAGCCCAGAGCATGTGGGATTTGTGGGGGATAAAGTGGCGCTGAGGCGAGTTTTGTCCGAGTACTTCGGTTTCCCTTGCCAATCTTCATTACACCAATTGCTCCACAATCACCCTCATCTATCATCTGGGGCTGGTACAATAGGCCAGTTAACGACCGCAGTACAAGGGACTTAGTCCCACCCCACCTCAAGAAATAAAAAAAATGCAGGATGAATTTCGCTGGTTCTGAACCTAACCAAGGCTGAATTGAAGCAATATTTCACATTGATTTCAACACATTCATATCTCGGAACAGAAAGAGTTGTCCAAGTAGAGGTTATTCGTGGTTGTACAAAGTCCCTCTAAGGTCGTATAGTAGAGGACTTCGAGTTAGATATCGACTGATCCATTCTACATGCTTAACAATACGACTTAACACAATAGTCTACAGACTACAGCGCTTGAAAGCGTTGTTAAGTAAGTTGCTTTACTTATTTCTTTGCTCTTAACATAAACGTTTGCTTTCTTCCACTCGTCATAATAAGTTAAGTATGTATATGAAGATTGAATCTGCATATAAGATATTTCATTCATCCATTCATCAATGGCTCTAGAGCCCTTTGTTGGGCCCTGACCTCTTCTTCAGTTTCGAAATCTTTTTACACAGCCGGTAGTACCCCTTGGACCAGTGATCAGTCTGTCGTGAGGCCGCTACCTACACGCAAACACAGAATGAACACACACACATAAACATCCATGAATTTGAGTGGGATTCGAACTCACGATCCCAGCGTTCGAGCGAGTGAAGACAGTTCATGCTTTAGACTGCACGGCCTCAGTAATCGGTGCATATAAGATATGCCGTGGCCTACTTAGAAATATTATACGTGGAATTTTCTTATTGAGACTATGTAAAACAATGAAAAATGAATTCTTTGATTGATCGGTTGTTGGTGAGTTGGGCAGGTGGTGTGGTCCCTGGTCAGTGGCGTAATGGGATTTGAACAAGACACATCATAAATAAAACGCCAGCGAACATTGGAAACCAGCAGGAAATAAGAAGAAAACAACAGGAAACAGATCATATATTATCACGTGCATGAGTGACTGTAGACGGGGTTTGGATTGGTAATTGGATTTATTGAACACTTGAAAGGTAAAATACGTACTATCCCTTTAAGAGGCCGTTCAGGTCCATATGGTTGTCAGACGTCGAGCCTCCCACATTTTCTTTAGAAAATTGCCCATAGATGGCGGTAAGGTTGTCAGCATTACGCTCCGGCCGCCCTTTTCTACCCACAGAGATTCCTGATACATACTAATTTCTGTCAGAGGTTGAGTCGACCCCAGGGCCATAGTGGGGCCGGAAGGATTAGGTCAATAAAAGAAGAACTCATCGGGATTCGAACTCGCTACTTGCCGGCTTATAGCATAGTGCCTCAAATACGCTATGTAATTTTATCTAATACTAATATAATTGGACCAAAACGTTTTGTTACGAAACATAATATTACATATTATATATTCATATACAAAATATGGATGCATATTAAAAAATTAGGCACCTAAGCACAAAAAATTCACATGATGATGACAAAATAGGAGTCGAAACATGTCCTGCTTTATGATTGTAATGTAAATAATTTATATTTGTACATTTTTATAAGTAAAGCTACCCCTGTACCAGGCCGTGAAGGCCCACAGGGTTGTGAGACGTTGAGGGTCCCACATTATCTAGACAATCGGCTCAAAGATGGCGGTAAGGTTGTCAGTCTTAAGCGCCGGCCGCGCTTTACTCCCCAGGAAAATTATTTATTTAATTCCTGGTACTCATTTCTGTTAGAGGCTGAGTTGACCCCAGGGCCATAGTGCGGCTGGAAGGATTACGTAGATTGAAAAAATCCAATGACCTCATCGAGACTTGAACCCACGAACTTCCGGCTTGTCGCACCGTTTCTGTGGTCTAGTAGTCAGAGTTCCTGGTTACAGATCCAGAGGTCCGGGTTCGATTCCCGGTGCTACCAGATTTTCTGAGAAGTAGTGGATCTGGAATGAGGTTCAGTCAGCCTCGTGAGGATAATTGAGGAGCTATTTCAAGGACATAGCGGCTTCGGTCTAGAAAAGCGAGATTAACAGCCGTGGGGATTCGTTGCGCTGACCACGCGCACCCTCTATCCGCTAAAGTTGGCACTAACTTCGCCGTCAAGCGGCGGTCGCTTGGTCGGTATAGTTCGCTTGCGGACTAAAACTACGGAGTTTTTTTTTACTTTTTTATATTTTTATAAGAAACTGTTGTGTCAACGGAGGTGTAAATAACCCATATTTAAATAAACACCAAAAAAAAAAGAAAAAAGAATCGTTTTGTACCGTATCAGTTTCCAAACATAAAGGAAAATGTTTTATGTCACGAATTCAGAAAATAAATGTTGAAATGTTGAAAAAGAGAGAGAGGAGAGGAGAGGTTTGTGTTTCTCCTCCCCCAAGCAACCCTTAAATCGATGCAGTCGCAGTGGGTAAGAGGGACGCGACATGACGTGAACAAGAACTGCTAATTAGAATTTATTGTCCTCATTAGGTCAATGTGAAGATGCTCGTGTGAATAAGTGACTCTGGCGCCTTGTCACTGTTGCTGCAGTGCTGCCAACCTGGCTCTAAGTTACACACTGCGGTAATTTCCGTTCCCGAATATTCATTGTACTGCGGACCTTGAACGTAGGGGCCTTTTTTTTTTTTTTGTCTCGTACCTCCCTGTTAGTGATGATTTATGAACTGTGAAACTATAATCATAATTTTTTCTTCTTATTATTATTATCCAGCTTTATGGATTCGACCTACTGGCCTGTACAATTGAAATTATAATCTTTTTGCCGAGACTTACGTCGTTGTGTTTATTATTCGGATTAAATTAATATTTAACGATCAAATACATATTCTTATGTTGTATATTTGGGGGCATGCAGTAGTGTAGTTGGTTGAGGCATTATGCTACAAGTCCGAAGGTCACGATTTCGATTCCCAATGATGTCATTGGATTTTTCGAATTACCTAATTTTTTCATCCGCCGCACTATAACCCTGGAGTTGACTTAGCGTTTAACAGAAATAAGTACTAGAAATCTCCCTGGGGGTAAAGGGCGGCCGGAGCGTAAGGTTGACAACCTCATCGTCATCTGTGAGTCGATTATCTAGAAAATGTGGGAGCCTCGACGTCTCACAACCCTATGGGCCTCCACGGTCTGTTACAGGGATAGTTTTACTTTTCTACCTTAAAACATATATTTAAAATATTTTTTACAACCTTCCTGAGAAATTTCGACTTCAATAAGTCATTACGAAGGCATATGTTATAGGCATACCGAGCAAACTGCTGAATAAAACATGAATTTAACTTCTATTACCATGATCATGATCATCCTCATTGGCAAAACAATCTTTTTGGTCCATAGCCCTCCTTATAAAATTCTGCCATACTGCATCCGGTTTTTAAATTTTTGGATTTCGCAACAATATTTTTTTTTACAGAGCAAGGTTGTCAGTCTTGCGCCCAACCCCAACCTAAGGACAAAGTCTATGTATTTACGTCCCCCAGGAACATGGTGGCCCAGTTATACCCCCAGAAACTGGGTTCCCTTTGCGTCCCTTTCTACGACTCGCAGTGCTAAGGTGGAAATATTCTAACTCAACTGCATATGGGAATTCATTACCATAGGTATATTAAATAACCAATATTTGTATAAAACAAGTATAATATAGCATCCTGTTGCATTGATGCATCACAAGGGATACCGATAAGTTTTTTTAAATTTGTTTAGTGGGGGTAGAGTCCAACTGGGTCCACTCGGCACGGCGGCCACTGATTGGAATATTGTACCTGCCCCGGGTGATCATGGTGGTGGAGCAGTTGGTGGAATGGAGATTGGCAGGAGAACCGAAATAATCGGAGAAAACCTGCCCCAGCGCCACTTTGTCCACCACAAATCCCACTTGACCAGACCCGGGATCGAACCTGGGCAGCAGCGGCGGGAAGCCAGCGACTAACCGCTTGAGCTATGGTGCGGCCAGGAATAACGAAACTTAACGATGCTCCTGAAGTTCTATTCTTGTCTATTAGAAGTATTTCCTATCTCAGCTACATGTGTGTTCGTCTCCGTGCTTGTCTTATGATCCGTGTGACAGTACACGAAGGATCCCTCTGCCATTTGCATCTGCACAGAGGCCAGACTCGTCTCTCTGGAAAGCAAGGAGTAAAGGTAATCCTTCTTACCTACATTCCTAGTCAGTGTTAACTAAGAGACTGAGGGTGTCAGAACAGGGTACTGAAAAGAATATTTGCACTAATGAGAGAAGAAGTGAAGGGAGATTGGAGAAAAATGCATGATAAGGAGCTTCACAAGGGATATGAGCCCAACTAGTGAGATGACACAAGGCACATACGCCCAACTAGTGAGAATATGTAAGGCACATACGCCCAACTAGTGAGAACATACAAGGGACATACGCCCAACTAGTGAGAACATATAAGGGACATAAGCCCAACTAGTGAGAAGATACAAGACACATACGCCCAACTAGTTAGATGATATAAGGCACATACGCAAAACTAGTGAGAACATACAAGGGACAAACGCCGAACTAGTGAGAACAACCAAAGGCCATAAACGCACACAAGTGAGAATATACAAGGGACATACGCTCAACTAGTGAGAACATACAAGGGACATAAGCACAACTAGTGAGAACATACAAGGGACATAAGCAAAACTAATGAGGGGATACAAGGGACATACGCCCAACTAGTGAGAAGACACAAGGGACATAAACCCAACTAGTGAGGGGATACAAGGGACACGAGATTTTATTACTATTTCTTTTCAACGCAATAATTCAAATTCTTATAAAGTGCTACCAGTGTTACTACAGAAAAGATAAATATACTTGCATTTTATAAAAAACCATAAAAACATTTCTTGTACAACTATTTTAACTATATCAATTCGTAAATACCATTTCTAAGAAAGTTGTTACATGAAACCCAGTTTAACGTTTGAGAGATGTGATGATTCGGCGAAAGTAAAGGTTTATATTGTCCTCTTATGACACCGTGTTGCGTGTTAGCTGATTGAAAACTTTTCGACAGAACATGTTACCTCCACGTTCAGGTTATAAACCCACAATAAGAATATTCACCACCGTTAAAAATGACCAATATCAGTTCAATGAATGACCCAATCTGGCAATAAGAATTTTCTAACTTTGTGGCAAAGAATTCTTGTTAATCCCTCGTAAATTAGCAACGGTGGAGGAAACAGTTTCCTTCTCCTGCCTCGGAGCATGTGTGAGTTGTGACAGAACATAAATCGCCTCTATTAGAATTCACCGGAAATCCTGTCCAACGGCTCATAAAGTAAAGGGTGATACAAGTCAGACTCTGCAAACACCAATCAGAACGAAGATAAAAGAAGTAAAATTATCCCTGTGCTTAACTAATTAAGCACGACTTTATGAAGACATGGCAAGTAAAGGCATAGAAGTGAGCTTGCTGTATCCACTAAAACTGAGTTCTATGCCAACAATTCTTATAGTAGTAGTGCCATTTTTTTACGTTTTTTTCAACCAATTTTCATAAAAAAATGCGAATTAACGAGATTACCGTTTGAAGAAAATTTCTATTGATATTCATCATAATTACGCAAATTAACGAGATTTCGCCTAAAAAATAATTGTAACCACAAAATCTTCACCCAAATTGACAAAATTTAACACCGATTTGAATAAAAAATAACAAAAGAAAATAACAAGACGTGGGACTTATGAACGCGGATATGAAGCTACGGTTTCCATGGGTTGCACTATGAGAACTTTCTAGGCTAGCTGGTAAACCGTCAGCTTTCTCAACAGCTCTATTCTATGGACCGTGATCAAGGTAAACATATAAAATTGCCCCTGTGCTTAATTAATCAAGCACCACGCCATGAATATACATTGCACAGTGGAGATAGCGCCCCACAATTTTTGACTTCTGAACTAGATGATGTTGAATGGTAAGTCTCAGGCCCTGGTCGCTTTATTTCCGGGGAAAGAGCGCCGGTAACCTTTGTATTGTACCCAGACGCCGTCCGCAAGCTACAGGATAGAGAAGAATCTCTTGCCTTTGCCGGGAATAGAACATTGCTCTCCAGCTAGTAGCCCGCAGCTATACAGAGATATCTATGTCAAGTTGTTTCTTGTCGTTAGTAAGCCAAACAGCGCCCAGTCGTGTAACAATGATGAGGTATACTCCAAAGAATATTGGGGCCCATTCTGCCTACTGTTTAACTGGTAGCGGGAAATTCTTCCTGGAAACAGGAATTTTATCCTGAAATGAAGGAGGTGCAGGGATAGCTCAGGCGGTATAGTGGCGAGATATCGGCTGGAAAAACGGGAATACATTTCGGGAAAGGGCCGCCTCTTCGGCTTACCCAGCCTCTTATGCAAGGGGTACCGGTAGGGGGTAAAGCGACCGGAGTGTGAAGCTGAACACTCACCTCAAACTTGTGCCGAGGCGAACTAATCGTGGATCTATACATCCACTCCCCCATACGCCTTCATGACGTGGTTATTTATTAACTAAGCACAAATGCAACTTTGTTTTTTACTTTTACCCTGAAGGTGAGTATAGTTTGTTCTTCCGAAATGTTGGTGCCCACTTACAAAAGCGTGTCGAAACACCTCGAGAATCAGAGCTTACGTGAAAAGTATATAACGCCGTGTAGTCGGGTCTCCTTGCCACCTACTTTCACGCTATCTTTCTCAACTTATTCTTCAATCCTTGAAGATGGAGGCATCATGTTCCTCCAAACGTAGGTTGATTTTCAACGGAATACACAGGGTTATGTCCCAGAAGATGACCTCTGGCGTGAGGACTTCAAATCCAATACAACGTATATTTTCAGGGTTCCGGGGAAACCAGAGACCTCATTTTACTAATGTTTCCACAGGGCGTAGCAAACTGTACATTTCAGGGATAAGGATCAGTGTTTCACGTGCTGCAAGTAACAGTTGCTCCTCCCGGAAGTGACAGTCTCGTGTCCTTGGTGACAGAACTTCTCGCGTCGCGGGCCGGATAATTGGCCCGCTCTGAGTCATGGTAGTGCCTATTGACATGCATGAGTGTGTCACGCGCCTCGCTCCTAATCCACTGCGCACCAAGTTCATCTAAATTCCCACTTCACAGAAATCACACTGCGTCTGCTTTACAAGGGCCAACACAACTTACGTGGTCTTAAAATTTAAATTCTTGCTTTTGCACTACATATCAGAAAATAAATTTAGAAAGCCTATGTAACATATATATATATATATTTATTTATTGTGAGATGACGACTGAAAGCAGGAAAAATGAAGCCAGATGAGACCCACTTGAATTGGCAATTGCAGCAGAGAACTGGATCGAAACTTCCAGATTTGGTTGGCAGTTGGCAGATGATGGAGGAACCGAGAGAGATCGTTTCAGAGTTGAAAGTCAGGCAACGAAGTCGTCATGTGTGCGGTAGCACCTTCAGGGAGACTGTTATAGTTCCTGTGTTAAAATCCGTTGCAGGAAATGGATAGTGGAGACTGTAGTAAACTGAGGACATTGGTGTGTGTAACAGTGAACTGTATAGTGTGTAGACTAGCGGTAGCTCTGTATTACTTTTAATTACGAGTGTATAAGTGCAATAAATAAAATCATCCAATCTATACCTCGTCTAATAGTCACGCACCCTATAAGTGACATAATAATTCAGACTGACATAGTCATGTTATTAGTTGTATTTTATACTTAATATGTATCTCCTTTATTAAGTCATTCTCAAGAGCTTCAAATATATTTTTCTCTTAAGAGGACTGTTGATAAGTACAAATACACTTAGATAGGTAAAAAAGGGTAAAGTTAAAGCTACCCTGTAACAGGCTGTGACGCCCCGTAGCATTGTGAGATGTCGAGGCCCTCACATTTTCTAGACAATCTGCTCACAGATGGCGGTAAGGTTGTCAGCCTTATGGGCCGGGCGCCCTTTACCCCAAGAAGATTGCTGGTACTCATTTCTGTTAGAGGCTGAGTCCACCCTAGGACCATAGTGCGGCTGGAAGAATTAGGTCAATTAAAAAATCAAATGGCCTGGTCAGGAATCGAACCCGCGACCTTCTGCCTCATACCAGTATGCCCCGAAGTTTAGATACATACGATTCATTGTTCTAATTAAGTTAATATATTTTAAAGGATATTAAGTTATGATAAATAATAGATTTATGTATGTTTACATTTATTATAATTTTTAACATTTTTAAAATAATGTGCCATATATTTTAGTATTATGAGGAATAAGATATAGAGTACTGGAAGAAACTTTCATCTTACTAAATAATAATACAGTATGAGTGATTATAGACGGGGTTCGGGCTGTTAATTGAATTTAACTACAGTTAACTATGGCACTATCACTAATTCACACACCCTACAAATCACTACAGCACGTACTAAGTCTTCTCAGTCAGCCGTGTCTTCATCGGTCATTGCCTAGTAACTGTTTTCAACGTGGGACATTCTCCTTACTCTGGGTTCCCGAACTATCTCCGTGCTTCAGCTAGCAGCAACAGGTGACGATTGAACTGCAGTTCTATGTAAGATTTGAGGCTTTCACGGCGGTGACTATGAAGAAAGCAGTCTTCTGGGCTTTGGCGCCGTTAACACCACATATACACGGCGCCAAAGCCCAGAAGACTGCTTTCTTCAACTGCAGTTCTGTCACTAACTCACCAACCCTCTTTAATTGTCCTCGTTATAACACCTCAGCACAGACCGCACAGAAAACACCGTTCCCCTCTTGCTTGTCAAGAATCTGTTGCCTAGCTGCGGGCGTTGTTAACAGAGTCTTTACTTAGCAACGGATCTACATGCTACAATATTATCATTTTGAATATTATAATACCTATTTTTTAACTTATTTTGCGATCCAATTTGACATTGGATAGTCACTTAAGAAATATTTTTATGAATTAGATGAGATAGAAATTAAAACACCGCTTAATAAATGTTACTGAAATGAAGATTTTATTTGAATTGCTTGGCGTTCTAATATAATTTCTGTGGGCTTCTGGACTCGATATGATTAAGGAACCACGTTCGAGAGTGTCTCGGCTTCTTTGGATGTGTTTCCTGCTGACCACACAACAAGCTGGAGTGTGAAACATTTGGTGGGATCTGGGAATGTTATGGGTTGTCACGTCTAGCTTTGTGCTCCACCACACAATGGGGCAGTAAAATGCAGTCATTGTGTTCTTTTGAGTAGGGTAGAGCGAGTGTGGGGGAGGGGGTGAGTTACTTATGCTGCGGTAAATAGTAGTGTCTGACACCACACAGAGAACAGAAAGCAAAGAAGATGTCCACTTATCGCGATATCGGCACGTCTCAAATTCGTTTCTAGAAGCAAGTATGCCCTTGCCCTATATAAGATCATTCTTAAGTGAAGTTTTACACGAAATTTATGGGAAACATGCAGAAATATAACTTTCCTCAAGAGGACTAGTGTCTAAGATGTGACGCCGTAGAGCCTTGTAGAAATTATAGTTTTTTATTTCTGTTCCCTTTACTTAGGGAGGAAGAAAAGCGGCCTCCGTAGTCTAGAGGTAACGTTCCCACCTCATGACTCGTGGAACGCGGGTTCAAATACCCGGCGGAGGTCGTCGAATTTTTAAGGGCGGAAAAATTCAGGGAACAAGTCCTCCGGGAGGGACTTTAAGCCGTGTGTCCCGTGTCGTAGCTTTACGGCGCGTAAAAGAACCTCATATCTCCAAAGGAGGTCACTGAGCCAAATTCCAGGACGTTTCCCGCTCAACAATAGTCTCTAAGGCCTCTGATAGATGGGAGAAGCATTATAGACACCGCTAAGCTAGTGGAGGCCGAACTCGCTGGCTCGGTCGCGACTGATGGTACGCACCATTTATCGGTAGGGTAAAGAGACTGGTAGAATATCATAGAGGGAAGCACAATAGATCAAACTGGTCGCGGTACAGGGGGAAACCCACCCTCTCTAAATAACTAATAACTAATAGGGAGGAAGAAAAGGGAATAATGTAGCTTTTTTCTTTTCCTAAGTTTTATGAATCTCCGAATGTTACGTCACTGAAAGAAATATTATTCATGGTTATATCCGTAAAACCTGAAACCTCATATAACTTTACCTGCTGTTTTGTATGTTGTCACGATTTATGGGTGACTATAGATGGGCTTTGGATTTATGAATGGATTTATTGACCACGTATGTACTCACTCACTACTCGTGATTACACTGTACAGATCACTGACACATATAGACTAGTGTCTTCAGTCTATTACATTCTCCACTAGCCGTTTCCTGGCAACGGATTTTGACACAGGAACTGTAACGGTCTCACTGAATTACACACTCCAATTATCACTCATAAAATTTTCTTTTCAAAGTAGCACTCTTGCAACTAACTCTTCTTCACAGGCTCTCGTACAGAACTCCACTGGCTGGACTAACTCCCAGGCTGCTGGCCGTTTCATACCAATCTCCTAGTCTTCCCTTCACAGTCTGATTTTCAGATGACTGGATCGCCCCAGTTGTTTTCCTTGACCTCGTACGGATTGAGTGGAAAACACCGTTTCCAACACTAGCTCTCCTGTTGTAGAGGCATGTTTACTTCGCCGTTGCATAGCAACAGCTGTTGCCTAGTTTTTTGTTTCGACGTCTTTGATTAGCAAATTGTCTATACGCAACAATATTGTGACATATAGACACATTGATAAGCAACAGCTCCGTGAACACATTCCCGCTAGGGCCAACGATCGAAATAATAGGATGTTCATTGTTAGGCAACGGATCAGTAAACAAGCCTAAAACAGTACGGGCTAATAGAATACGGTGCTTTCCGTGAGATCAGCCCCAAGTTTATATAATGGGAAGTTCCAAGGAAATAGTTATTTGTCAGAAGCTGAGATAGTTCAGTTGAAGAAGAGTTCATTTGAATCTGTCGTTGTCGAGAACTGGGCCGAGTTCTGGAGATGGCAGTCCAAGGAAATGAATTAGACCGTGCAAAGAAATCTTCATGTGTGATTTTAAGTGAGAGTGAGACGGTTATAAATCCGTTGACAGGATACGACTAGTGAAGACTGAGAACCATAGTGCGTGTGTAACGGTGAACTGTAAAGTGTGTAGAACAGCGATAGCGCTTTATTGGCTGTAATACTCAGGTCTGTGATTAAGGTGGCAATAAATTCAATCACCCATCCAAAACCCGTCTTATAAGTCACGTGAATTCCTAATACGTGACAGTAATATTAAAGACTGGAGCAATCGATTCTATGTCGGGCTGTTGCCGATTCAGCTAACCAATTCCATGAAAGTTCCGAAGTCCTTGGTTTCTTTTCTTTTTTTTTTGGTAATCCTAATAATATGCTTTTCGCCTTTGGAATTGGTTCTATATTAAACTATACAATTTTAAACTCATTCCATTTCCCCATAAAGACGAAACGTCCCTGTCTATAGAGACTAACAATCTGTCCCTTTTAACAACCCTCATTTCCTTGCAACGTTCACGGCTCGCTAAATATCATGAGGTAACCCCTCTCACGACCAAACAAAAGCGTGCTAATTTCTCGTTGGATCACACAACAATCCTGATCTAATGTACAGCTCTGGATATATTGGCTGCAACATGCGTCCGGTAAGCAGTAGGGCTCTACGTGTGTTCCAAATTGATACAGAAGAAGGGTTGCGTCATAGCTCAAGCGGTTAGTCGCTGGCTTCCCACCGCGGCGGCCAGGGTTCGATCCCGGGTCTGGTCAAGTGGGATTTGTGGTGGACAAAGTGGCGCTGGGGCAGGTTTTCTCCGAGTACTTCGGTTTCCCCTGCCAATCTTTATTCCACCAATTGCTCCACAATCACCCTCACCTATCATCTGGTGCTGGTACAATAGGCCAGAAGTGGCCGCAATACGAGGGACTTAGTCCCACCCTACTAGCAATAAAAAAAGTAGCTGCTTTACGAAAGGCTTATCCCCCATCCGAGGAGTCCTACCGTCTGTATAAAAGACCAAGAAACTGAAAAGTCGACCAAGGCCAGACAAAGGGCTGCAGAACCATAGATAGATAGATAGATACTCAAAGATGCCATGAAGACATATGTGGGAGTGGATGTATGTCTCATAGTGTCACCATTATTGATCTCGGCTTTAGATGGCGAGTGGTTTAGCTACGTCCCGGCCGTCTTACCCTTAGAAAGAGCTTACAGTACCGATTAGATAGGAGGTTTGGTGGACCTCAGAGTCAATCCGAACGCCGCGGAGAAGACAAAACACTTAACACTGTCGGGAATCGAACCTCTGACGTCCAGCCCGTAGCCCGTCTCTATACATACAGAGATATCCTGACTATTTCGGAGAAATATATTGCCTCAGTTCTCAGGGTGGAATAGCGAGAGAAAAGCAAGAAGAGTGCAGGAAGCAGAGCTCTTCATCCTGCCTTCTGTCAGACTGGTCAACTTTTTCACGGCGTTATGTCCCAGATGAGAGAAATTTTACTTTCGGGTTGTCTTAAGGGAGAGCTTGAAATTACCGAACTGCACGCTGCGTTATGGATTCGAACGTACTGCCTCTGATACCATGACACCCCAAATGGAGTCCTAATCCAAATGGATCCCTCCACCGAGTAGCGGATTTGGTTGAGGCACTACGCTACAAGCCGGAAGTTCTCGGGTTCGAGACCCGATGAGGTGGTTCTTTTCAATTGACCTAATCCTTCCAGCCGCACTATGGTCCTGGGGTCGACTCAGCCTCTAACAGAAACGAGTACCAGGTATCTTTCTTTCAGGTAAGCGGAGGTCGGATCGTAAGGCTGACAAATTTACAGCCATCTGTGAGCCGATTGTCTAGAGAAAATGTGGGAGCCTCGACGTCTCACGGCCCTATGGGCCTCCGCAGTCTGTTACAGGCGTAGCTTTACTTTTTACCTTAGAATCAGTGCAGCGATGTACGGGCCGTCCGTTTCTCCGCCTACAACAAATGACCAGACTGACTCCGTGGCTTTTAGTCCGCAAGCGAACCATACCGACCGAACGACCGCTGCCTGTCGGCGTAATCAGTACCAACTTCCGCGGATAGAGAGTGTCGCGTGATCAGAATGACCAGCGGACTCTGAAACTCCTTGAAACTGAAACCTAGCAGATGGAACTGAACTGCATTGCAAGGTTCACTTCCAGGACAGCACAAAAGTGAAAAGCCCGTGGCTCGCGGGCCCTGTAGTACAATCATTGCCACAACTAACCTTAGGCCGTGACGTAATTCAGACGGCTTCCCACAGCGAAGGCCCGGCATCTATTCCAAGGTAGTGTATTTGAGGGTTGTGTTGGACAAAGCAGCAAGCTTTTCTGCTAGACCTTTCTTGTATTTCTTGCCAGACACCATTACAGCCATTCTCCGTGCGTCTAATAATTTGCCATGAAGGGGGGCTCGTACAATAGGCCCTTTCGAGGCCGCAACAAAAAGTAATAAAGTATTTACATGCCGTGAGGCACTATATTGTCACGACGGTATTTATTATTCTGGATCGTGACAACGTGTAGTCTGGTGCGAGTTTACCAACTTTTCGGAGGAAGATACTGTCTCCATTTTCAGGGTCGAAAGGTAAACCAAGAAAGGACTCTACTTGCTTCAAGGTTTACATTTCGAACTTGAATATTGAGCAGTTAATAAAATTCTACCAGACTACACGGCGTCACAACCTAGAAGCTTCATAAAGCCTCTCCAGAAGTAAATATTTTGGGTGAACAAAGAGTTGCTAAGAAATATTTGCGTATGTATACCCTGGAGCGTGTGAAGACGCGGTGCGGTGAGCTGCATGCCTTTTCACAGCATAAGTAATACACGTGAAAACTTATATGAGTGTGGGGCTTGGGCGGTGGGGGCCGTGGGATGATTCGGCATTGATCCAAGTAAGGTTCAGTCGTTTGTTATATGCAAAAAAGAGAGAGGAACTATTTCAAGGATTTGACCTCTTGCTGATCTCTCGACGTCCAAATGAAGTGTGTGTCGACACTCTGCCACGGAATTCGCGCACGTGATGAACACAGGCAAGACAATGCGATTTGTTACGCGTCGTTTGAAGCGCCTCATTTCTTAAATGGAAAGTTCTCGAGGCAAAGTAAACGAACACAGAGCTTTAACTTTAATTTTACACTCTGTCCTTACATTACGAAAATAGTGACACTTTTTTTTATCATGCCCTCGCGTGATTCGTAAAGTTACCAGTGTGATTTATAGTGTTAACTAGCAGAGTTACACAAGTCTACATGGAACTCCAAAGCGAGAACACAGCGTGAGAATCAACAAGTCTAACCGCGCATGCGCCACGGTGTCAGAGCGCGGGGATGTACCGTATAAGGAAAGAAATACATGAAATAGGGTGAAAAACAAAGATTTCCGAGCACAACTCGTAAAGCATGCCTCACTAATAAGCGGATTTCTAGTCCTACAGACTTATTACTGTCGTTGATACTAAGTTATTTGACTTTTGTGAAAATGTATAAGTTAAATAGAGATTCTGCTTTCTTTAAATTTTTCCGATTTAACCTCAAATTTCGTATCATCCTGCTTCCCCGTGTTTGTGAGTGTTCAATTGTACTGTAGAGAGGTACGCATTACAAAAATTAACGTGTTCTAGCTCGACAGTTTGGATTTATTAGCACCTCGGCTACAATATTTCTTAATTACAATTAATACAGCGCTATGGCTGATTTAAGGACTTTCCAGCCCAACATTGCATACGCACTAGGATTCTCAGTTTCCACTAGTCGTATCCTAGCAACGGATCTCAACACAGAAACTAGCCCTTCAAATCACTATGAAGTCTTCTTGTCTTCAGTCACTAAGTACTCCTCTGTCCTAATCTGTACTCAATCTTCACAATTCACTGAGAACATGCTCCATTCTCGTCCTTTTACTCTGAAATCCTGACCCCTCCTGGATGCTCTTCCTGACAGCTTCGTGTCTTTAGCGCACGGCTTTTCAGCTATAACTGGCTGAAACCCCAAGTCCAAGTCACATTGCGACTGACGGTCAGTCAGTCTGTCTGTCTTGGTGTCGAGCCCCGAGTGGGGCTCATGACCAGATTTTTTTTTCCTTATATGAAAGTTACTGTCCTGTTCATTTGGGGCGCCCTCCCTGACGAGAGGTCGGGTCTGTCATTTGTCAGTCATAGCCTGTATTAGTAAGCCCACTGTCAGTATTTACATATATTTACAAATTTAATCTTAATTCCTATTTCTATGTACAATATATACAGGGCCTCTGTCAATCCAGGCTCGGTATAGCAGATTATGCCCTATTTCTAGTAGAATTCGCTACCACGGCAGTCTAGTCACTTGAACGGCCATACGCCTGACCGCCGCCAAGTTTAAGCCTCTTATACTTTCTGTGCCGGGCTTCGCCTTGTCCGATGTTGTGGACATTCTCATTATCATGATTTTGTATGACTTCTGCTTGTTGCCTGCATAATTTTGTATGTAATCATATACGTATGGAATTTTGAATGCCGTGTGCCATTCGCGGACCGGTGTGCGCCTTGGAAAATTGCCAGTGGTGCGGAGAACCTTGTTTTGCAGGCGCTGCAATTTAACTAGATGGCTGTCTGCCGCAAAATGGCTGCAAACTTCCTTATAAACCTTCGGCACGGACTCCATAGAAAAAACCTATTATTGTAAACGTTTTTGCTGCTTTGTTGCTTAGCATTGGGCATGGTGCGGACCACATTGAAAACAAGTTACATGATAGCTATCTCGTCAGTCCATTGGAGGGCTGATTGTTGCCTAGGAACGAGCTATAAAAATTTGTCTTATTGTTATGTGACCTAGCAATAGTCCGATTACCAAGAACCTGTCTTTACGAGAACTTGTTTACCAACCCGTGCCCAGAAATGAGTGTACTTGTAACAATAGTATGTTCCCTGACTATGCAGATACAGGTCTATTGTCTATCTCTGCACCAGGTTTCACACTCGTAATTCCAGTCATCGTTGTCAAACCTTGAGTTGACAAGTTTCGCAAGGTCGCCATTTTGAATTTTACTTTCTACAGTAGAACTGCCCTTCCTGCAGAATCTGCATACTGTGACATGACGCCTGAAAGCTGGAATAACTGAGCCAGAGTAGACTCGGTAAACAGGTTCCCGCAGCAACGAAAACACAAGCAACAATAGAGGGATTACTGAGCTATAAAGATGTAAACGGTATTTTCTGTTGGGTCCGCCCCGCCGCCCCGAAGTTATATAACGAGAATCCCAGCCAGGCTGAGATAGAATTGAGGGAGTCTCTTGAAATGACAACGCAAGATAGTTAAAAGAAGATTTCATTTGTCGTCTAGTTACAGTAAGACTGGTATAAATACTTGGTTGAAATCCGTTGCAAGGATACGACTAGTAAAGACTGCGTACCCTAGTGCATGTGTAACGGTGAACTGCAAAGAGTGTAGAACAGCGATAGCGCTGTATGAGGGTATATGCAATATATCCAATCATCCAATCGAACTCCGTCAAATACTCTCACAAAAACATCACAACTCTTTACGATCACCTATTACGGTACATCATCTCAAAAATAAACTAAATTGAGTCTCGATAATGTAGCTCCCCTGTCGATCACAGTCGCCGCGCAGCCTGAGGAATGAACAGTCTTCGGCCGCTCAAACACTGGGATCATGAGTTCGAATCTCACTCAAAATATGGATGTCTGTCTGCTTTATTCTATGTTTGTGTTGTTCTGTGTCTAGGTAACGCCCTTATGATGGGCTGATCCCCCACCCAAGAAGTACTACTGACTGTGTATAGAATTAAGAACCTGAAAAAGCGGCCAAGGCCCAAAAAAAGGCTGTAGAGCCATAGATAGGTAGGTAGGTAGATAGATAGATAGATAGATAGATAGATAGATAGATAGATAGATAGATAGATAGATAGATAGATAGTGTAACTCCCACCTCATCAGTTCGTACCTACAGATTATAGAAATTTAAAACCTGTGAGCTTTGCGTGACCTCTAACATTAACAGCAAAAAGAAAAATAATAAAAATCAGTTCACTAATTCGAATACTGAAGCGAAGAAAACGAACAGAGCATTGTGACCGAAACCCCGTTTATTTTCATAAGGAAGGATAGGTTAAAAAAAGGCGTAACAAGGTGGAGAGGAAGGAAAGAAACAAAGGAAAGCAAGAGAGATGAAGAAAGCAAGCGAATAGAAGTGTTCATAAGTAGCAACTTTATCAGAAGCCGCAAATGGTATGATATACTGCGCATTTTCGTCAATCCATTCGTTTAAACTGCTGCTCGGGTCTGAGTAAAACCATTGTTACCGTACTGCCTTGTCGGCCTCTTTCATATGGGCGATATTAACATTGCAGAGGATACGCCGGGTTTCATCCCTTTCTTTCCCCTCTGTTGATTAATTTGAAACGGAGATAAAACGGAGACAGGAAAGTCAGTTTGTGAGAGCTGCCGCTACAGTACGGCACCCCGGAGCTCAACCCACGATACTTAGGTCCATCTCGTATTGCCTAATCACAGCTTATGTTGCAAGAATGTGGCAAGTAAGAAATGAATGCAGAATGCTGATTGAAAATCTCCCTCCTTTCTTTCTTTACTGTTTTTTATCTGTGACTGAAACTTCGTTAAGTTACAAATTAAAATCAGTAAATTGTACAAAATCTATTAACATATTCACATTTTCTTTTCCGTCGAGTATAGAAACATGGAAATTTTGGAGTCACTTCCGCGTATTGCTGAAATCAATATATATATATATATGGCTCTACAGCTCTTGTGGACCTTGGACGTTTTTTCAGTTTCTTAATCTGTACAGAGTCGTTAGGATCCTCCTAGGGAGATCAGCTCGTCGCAAGGTGGCTACCTACATGCAGAATAAATACACACAGACATCCATGACACGTTTTGGATTCAAACGCACGATCCCAGTGTTCGAAAAGGCAAAGACCTTTTATGAATTAAACCTCGCAGCCGCTGTGATCAGGTGAAATCCATTTCACTCACTCATGGAGCTGAGCCATTTTTGAGAAGCCGCCAATTGTGCAGCTACTCAAGAACTTCCCAGCATTTTATGGAACCCGAAGGTTCATTACCATGTTCACAAGAGCCCACCACTGGTCCCTATCCTGAGCAGATCAATTAAATCCATACCATCCCATCCTATCTCTCTAAGATCCATATTAGTATTGTCCACCACCTACGTCTTAGTCTTCCAAGTGATCTCTTTCCTTCTGGCTTTCCCACCAATATTCTACATGAATTCCGCTTCACCCCCATTCGTTCTATATGCCCTGCCCATCTCATCCTCTTTGGTTTGATCACTCTAATTACACTTGGAGAAGAGTACAAGTTATGAAGCTCCTCATTATGCAGTGTTCTCCAACCTCCCGTCACTTCATCTCTCCTCGGTCCAAATATTCTCCTCAACACCCTCAGTCTATGTTCCTCTCTTAAACTCAGAGCTCACTCATTCAAAAAGGCAGGCGTTTCTTTACGAGCTGAGTAACCATTAGCTTCCCTATTCTCCATGCAGTTAATTTGTTGCTGGTTTGTGTGTTACTTGGCATCCCAACTATAGAAGCTATTTTAGTCAGGCCGACGTATTCTTGGATTGCTTTAGGATGCCGACGCAATTCGAAGAAGAGAAATCGTATCTACTCTGATACAAATTTTCGAGTTTCAAAGTCAAAAGCTGTGTCTTGAATTTGTTCTTTTCCAAAGAGGCGTAACATACGTTACACCCTTGTTCTCCCCAACCCATCAACAGCCAAAAACGGCCCCATTAATCCTTTCTAGTCCTTAAAACGTAATGTTATATTCCAAATCCGAGATGCAAAATAACGGTTTCCAATGTTGCGCAACGGTTACACAAGCGAATTACTTGTGAATTGCACACGGCTGGTTTATGGAATGAAGATCCTGCTGTCACGTAGAACAATTCACTGAAGATCCATGTTGTGGTCTTCGAGGTTGCGACACCGTGCATTCTGGCAGATGCTTACTAACGTTGTGGAGAAATAATCTCCAGGTTAGGCATACATCTTGCTGGTAGAAGTAGTAGATCTATATGCTGTTCTTGTTTATTCGATTATTTCAGAAATTTATTTCGTGAAATGACGCCTGAGCCGGAATAATTCATTGCTAGGCAACGGTTCTGTAAGCAGGTTCCCGCGGAAGTGATCATTCAACAAAGAAGAACCCGAATGTAATTAATGAATCGGCGAACATACAATAATATGAGTATTTCTGGAAACGGTGTTTTCTGTGGGAGCCGCCCCAGGTTCAGGCAACTGAAGAATAGAATTGAGGGAGTCTCTTGAGACCGCAGTGCAAGTCGTTGGGGAAGAGAAACGACAGTGCGTCATTAGTGTTGCGTGAAGTGTGGCAACAAGTTGTGCGGCACACGGTAGTTGGTTTAGGCATTATGCTACAAGGTGGAAGGTCGCGGTTTCGAGTCCCGATGAGGTTAATGGATTTTTCAATTAACCTAATCCTTCCAGCCGCACTGTGGCCTTGGAGTCGACTCAGGCTCTAACAGAAATGAGTACCAGAGATTTTCCTGTACGTAAAGGGCGGCCTGTCGGCGCATAAGGCTGACAATCTCACCGTCATCTGTGACACCTTTTTCTAAATACGTGGGAGCCTCGACATCTCACAACCCTATGACCCTCCAAGGCCTGCTACAGTGATAGCATTACACATTTTTTTTACATTTTAGTAACAAGTTGTATAAGTATGCAATAACTCAGTCATCAATCCAAACCCCGTCTATAAGTCACGCACACCCCTTAACACGTGACTATATATAAAACCCTAATGTTTTCTATTTATATCCTGACGATTGAGGCATGTGTGTTACTCACAAATGTTCGTACTTATCTTTCTGATTACTTGGTGTAATGATATAGAAGGTTACACTAAGTTCTATCCTGAAAGTGGAGGCAGTAAATTCCACCGAAACATTGATAACCGCCTACCAATGCACACAGTGGCTCAACTCAGAGGCCGCAGATAGTTCTGTCGTGAAGATAGGGATGCTGATTTCCTCGGACTCGTTGGCAGCCTGCTAAGCGACTGCCCGGTGCGTAACCCGGAAGACCACAGTTTGAATCCACACCGTCATGGAAACCTCACATCAATAAAGCCTCACTGGTTTCATTGCGACAGCCCGCATGGTGCCGCCTCCAGCCTAGTTGTTAAGCTTTCTGTCTGCGGAAAGTTGAATCTGAAAGTCTGCCGCCCTTTCTGAGTTGTCAGTATTTCATTGTCAAACAACAAACTTTCTATTTAAAAAATAAGGAGGTAAAGTTGTCCCTGTGCTTAACTAATAAGGCACTAAGCCATGAAGGCGTATAGGGGGGGGTGGATGCATTGACCCATTTTTTCTTGACCTCGGCAATAGTTGGAGGTGAGTGGTCAGCTTCACGCCCCGGCCGCTTCCCCCCAAGGGAAGGAACCCCAGTATCGATTGGATAGGAGGTTGGATGGACCCCAGAGCCGATCTGAACGAAAAACAGAAGTGAAAATTCTTGACAGCACCGGGACTCGCTCTCCGATCCCACCGGTCGCCCAGCCAGTAGCCAGTCGCCATACAAACTGAGCTATCCCGGCTCTCATTAGAAACCACAGTAGATTAATAAGTATATCAGTCCGTCTCCAGCCTGGTTTTGCCAACGGCGTTTTTCAAGTAAGGGTAGTTTTCCATTTGTGACCAGTCTTGCCAGACGCGATGTTTCATTTTGTGTATCACCGCTGCTTTCACGAAACTGTCAATAACTTAGACTAGCCTAAATGGCTTCAAATTTTAGGATAATTAGTGAATTGAAAAGAGCCTGGAGAGAAACGATCATGAAATTAAATCAGCATTTGCTTGGAGTATCTGTGGAAACAACGAAGAACCATAGTCGAGATTAGCCGGTGTCCCAGTCGAGATTTGAACCCAACAAAATGCAGAAACTTTACCTCAATTGGTGACTTGCGTGGTACATCCTTGCTATTAATTTATCTGGATTCATAACAAGGACACAAAATTACGTGGGGGCAGGACTCCAATCTCCAGTTGAACACGAACACAATCCGTAAGTGTGCATCTACACGTAATTAATTTCTACATTGTCCTCCAAATGTTTACATGTCTCATTTGGCCTCCTGCCTCTGTTGATTATAATTTTGTGGGCCTATTTACTTGCCTTGACGAATGTTAAGAGGGTCTCATTTCCCAAAAATAGCCCCGGATCCCCGTAAGGCCATGGGTTTTCTGCCCACGGTAGTACCAGCTTCAGTGTTTTTCGGGAAATTGACTCCTGCGAAAGGCCAGGAATTTCTGTAGCCAATACTTAGCACACAAGCGGGGATATCTATTGGGTTTTGTTAGAATTTTCATCAGAACTTACTGTGACATGACGCCCGAAAGCCGGAATATTGAAGTAAGAATAGACTTTCATTCGTTAGCTAACGACTCGGTAAACACATTCCCGTGGAAACAAATACGCAAACAACAATCGAGTAACTTCAGTTGCTATACAACGGCTCTGTAAAGACGCCATCCCAACAATAGAGAAACTGCTTTCTGCGTGGTCCGTGCAAATTGGTTACAAAGAAAAATTCAGCTTAGGAGACTGAAGTCGAGTTTCGAGACGCCATCTTGCCGGGATATGAGATTGGTAACAGAGCAATTGAACTGAGTTGGCAGTTCTAGAATAATGGCAAGAAATGAATTAGGCTGTGAAAATAAGACTTCTCGTGTGATTTGAAGTGTCAGTGAGACTGTCATGCAGTATCGGTTGTAAGGATGAAAGGTATCAAAAATAAAAAAAAATTATATCTCGGAAAGCAATTGTCATACGTGTATCCGGTAATATTTGCTTTTTCCATGCCCGGATTATGCGCATGCGCATGTCGCCATGTTAGGAATCACTTGGACAGAGTGATGGCTGGAAGATACATCGGCAGAAGTGGACCAATCGCTTGGCCTCCTAGGTCGCCAGATTTAACCTCACCGAATTTTTTCTTGTGGGGTTATGTGAAGAACATTATCTACCAGGTTAAGATCAACGACCTGCAACACCTGAAAGCCCGCATAATGGACGCTGTGGCTACGGTAACACCAAACATGCTGGATCGTCTGGATATTTATCGTGCCGTCAAGGGAACCCACGTTGAAATTTATTGAGAAAGTTATATACGCAGAAAAAACTCTGATAGTTTCCCTTTGTAGTGGTATAATCCAAAATTTGTATAATAAAAGCTTTCTGAGATGTAATTATTTTATTTTGGATATTTCTCATCCGTTGCCAGGGCACGGCTACTGAGGACTGAGAACCGTAATGCGTGTGTAAGGGTGAAGTGCGGCCGTGCTGTATTGCAGAGGGGTGCGTATAAGGTGTCAGTAAATTCAATCATCCAATCCAAGATTCGTGTTATAAAAGACGCGCAACCACTTAACGCGTGACAGTATTTATCTTCGAGAGGGCTAAATTGAAAGCAACAGAAAACCACATGCAGCTGAGTCTAATTTGTATACTGCAAGCGATACTCAAGTATTGTGCTCCAAATGAAGATGGCGAAATGGTCAGGCCATGTAGTGCGCATGACAGAGTGCGGTGAAGAGAAATTGTGGACGTAATACTGATAGGGATCTCAACTCCTTAGACCCTGAATGCACACTTGTGCGGGTCACGTCTTCGAAGGAAAAGGAGAAACGGAGACTATAATGGAGGAAGAAAAGGTTAAGAGGAAGGTAGAGGAAAAGAAGAGAAAGCAGAGATGGAGACGAGTAGTGGCAGCAGCAGCAGAAGTTTTAGTAGAATTGTACATACTAGTAGACTAAGTGTGAGGTGACGTAGAAGAGTGAAAGGGTAGAAGAAGAAGATGAAAACAGAATAAGATGGAGAAGAAGATGAAAACAGAAGAAGAAAGAGAAGATGAAAAAAGAAGAAGAAGAAGATGATGAAAACAGAAGAAGATGATGAAAACAGAAGAAGGAGAAGATGAAAACAGAAGAAGAAGATGATGAAAACAGAAGAAGAAGATGATGAAAACAGAAGAAGGAGAAGAAGATGAAAACAGAAGAAGAAGGAGAAGAAGATGAAACAGAAGAAGAAGGAGAAGATGAAAACAGAAGAAGGAGAAGAAGATGATGAAAACATAAGAAGAAGGAGAAGATGAAAACAGAAGAAGGAGAAGAATATGAAAACCGAAGAAGAAAGAGAAGATGAAAACAGAAGAAGAAGAAGACGATGAAAACAGGAGAAGAAGGAGAAGAAGATGAAAACAGAAGAAGAAGGAGAAGAAGATGAAACAGAAGAAGAAGGAGAAGATGAAAACAGAAGAAGGAGAAGAAGATGAAAACAGAAGAAGAAAGAGAAGAAGATGAAAACACAGAAGAGAAACCACACTGGAGTAGTCTCCTGTGGCTCAGGAGATTAACCATTGTTGAGTGGATTCTTGTTGCTCAAAAGAGGGCCCAGTACAGAATTTCGAGGCCTGTTGATTAAGATTCCTGTTTCGTATTCAAACGATTTCTGAATCAGTAATTTTTATCTGGCCCGAAGACTGGCTTTGGTGATTGAATTTGTTCGTTTGTGTTATCCGTTCTACCAGACACAGTTCGGGCGATTAGGGGCTACTTCAAATTAGGTCTTGGCAGTTTCCTTTCATGTCATTTCCATCTTGATGTATACTAATTGCCCTCCCATTCGACACAGCATGCCTGTAATTAAAGCAATTAAAATAGTTGCTAAATAAAACAATATTTGGATAGTGGCGTGTTATTATTTGTTAGTGACGCAGCCTCTTATGGCACCATTAAAAAGTTACTAGATTCTATTTCAATTCATTTTCGCTTTTCTTTCATTCATTCATGACTCGAGAAGCCTTTGTTGGGCCCTGCTTGTGTTCAGTGTCATAATCTTATACATATGCTATAGGATTCCTTAGGCGGGAGATCAGCCAGTCGTAAGGCCGCTGCCTACATAGAGAACAACGCAACCACAGAATAATAAAAGCACACACACATTCATGCCCCTAGTGGGATTCGAATCCACGACGTCAGTGTTCGTGAAGGCGAAGACAGTTCATGCTTCAGATAGCGCGGCCACGGTGATCGGCTCCAATGGAAAATTAAGATATATCTGCGTAGATCTGTGGTCTAGTGGTCAGAGTTCCTGGCTACAGATCCAGAAGTCCCGGGTTCTATTCCCGGCTCTATCAGATTTTCTGAGAATTAGTGATTCTAGAACGGATTCCAATCAATCCCGTGAGGATAATTGAGGAGCTATTTCAAGGAAATAGCGGCTCCGGTCTAGAAAACCGAAATTAACGGCCGTGGGAATCCCTTGCGCTGAACACGCGACACCCTCTATCCGCTAAAGTTTGCATTAACTTGGCCGACAAGCGGCAGCTGCTCGGTTGGTATAGTTCGCTTGCGGACTACAGGCCACGGAGTTTTTGTTTTTGTTTTGTTCTGCACAAACTGTGACATACCAAAATACGAAAAGCAGATGGACGTAAGTGACCACTATCGGGGTTTTGTACGTACTGTAATGAACATTAGGATTCTTGACTAGATGAGTGACTGTTAATTTCTCAAGAAGAATTCTGCAGCATTTAGTTTATTAGAAACTTTATATGTTGTAGATATTACATCGGATTGAAGAAGTTTGAATCGATATATCGATAGTTGCCTACGGGAACATGGAGGAAAGTGGATCTCTGACCGAATGTGGGCCCCTAACGGTAAAACCAAACTGTAAACTATCTGACTGGAACATCAACCGGTAGAGGTGATTGTCACAGGTGCTCTGTGCTGCGGGATTACATCATGGCCCCTAAGAGGTCCTTGTAATTGGATTATGTCTCATTTCCAATTCATGATATGGAAACACGTGTGCCCAAGTTGGAAATAATTATTCGTGTGTGCAGCTGAAACCCAAGGGCAAAAGAATTAGCATAAATTGTCAAGTTGCTGGTCGGATAATGACACCTCCATGATATGTCGCTTATTGTGACTGCTAATATTACGTCACGGAAAACTTCAGAAGAGGAATTTGCTCAAATGCAAATGTAACTGCAACGGGTACTAATACATTCAAGGTTGTGAACAGGATTCGATTCTAGGACAGAACATTATAGGAATGAACAGGCAGTTAATAGTTGGTGTCTCGTTACGGAGGCCCGGGATAAACCCCAAAATTTCTGTTGGACAACCTGGCGCTGGCGTAAGATTTCCCTCCAAATCTTCCGTTTGCCTTAGAAAAATACAACTCCACCAAAATCCCACAATCATATATTGTAAGGGCCTGATATATGAGACCCTATCGGAGTGGTCACGCTGTCTAAGGCATAAACTGCCTTCGCCCGCTCAAACCCTGGGATCGTGGGTTCCAGTCCCACTCAAAGCATGAATGTCTGTCTCCGTTTATTCTGCGTTTGTGTTGTCCTGTGTAGGTAGCGGCCTTGCGGCAGGCTGATCCCTCGTCGAAGGAGTCCTACCGTCCGTGTAACATTAAGAAACTGAAGTGAATTAAAACTTTTCACGGTTGTCCTGTGCTCCAACGTGTGCGCAACATGAGATAGATAGATAGATAGATAGATAGATAGATAGATAGATAGATAGATAGATAGATAGATAGATAGATAGATAGATTACGCTTGTTGACGTTTTAGTGGAGAGGTAGTTGACCAACTGAACTAATCCCAGTGAAGACAGCGACAATGTGACATCATTTCAAAAGAAACTAAGAAGTGAGACTGTTTGTTCCGGATGTCTTGAGAAGACGCAACATGGAAAAAGGGAAACGACGTGGAAGAATGAGTCGTAAGGAAATAGTATGCAAGATTTTCCGGTTAGAAATGAAGTTAAAGGTTTGAGTAAACAGACGCGAGACTCGAGGATTGGACCGAGTCATGCAGTAAGCAAATATTTATAAACCACGCTACACAGAATCCAAAGACAGTGTTATGTCGTATACTCTTCTACTCAATAACCTTGGCTTAACTTTGTACTAACCAACAGCAACTTTAACGTAAGTAACCCACGTTACTTAAAAGTTAATATTCGTATATTGTCGCGCGCGAGTGACGTAACATGGGGTTCGAAGTAGTAATTTACTGAATTCTTATGAACCATAAATATACGCAGTTATAACACTTTCACCTATTCACAAAATCTACTTCCCATTACAACAAACATGATATCTTCTCATTGTGCTGTGTCTTCACCAGTCGTTGCCTGGTGACGGATACCAACTACTTCTTTTAATCAGGTCGTTTCCGACTTTCGACCATGTTACAACTCACGATTAACTCAGAGCAGCAATTAATTCTCGATGACTACTAAGTTCAAGTCGAAGTCACAATGCAAAACTTGTATTGCTTATTATAATAAACATATTACTAATTTATCAACCTTAACCTTCTTTAGATTTGAAGTTATTTGAAGTTATATTTTCAATTCGTGAATTTAACTCTCCCTCATGAATAGCATAAACAGATAATTACAAACAAAAACGCAGAGAAATGAGAGTATATTAAATAACAAACACGTATGATGTAAACTCATTGGAGTTTTAATATATGAGTACTTATTTTTGTTTCTCTTACTATTCATTACTCTCTTGTGCTAAAAAGATTTCAGAATTCCTTTTCGTGTTTGAAAGAATTGCTATGATATAAAGCTGGATGCTTCAGCATAACGAACAATTATATATGTTAATTAAGTATGCTTATTAGTGCCAATTATTTTTACAGTCTCACGTGCAACACTATGTTCTATATAATTTGTTAAAAGTTATTCACTTTAAATTTTTAAATTTTTTTCGCTACATGTTTCGACCAATATTGGTCGTCATCAAGTGTTAACCATAAGACACGCAGCACAACACACAATAGAGAACATAAACGTGCTCAGTTGAGCCAAATCCATAGAAGATAGGGACCAGCTCTATCGATTGGGCCCAACTAAGTAGGTTTTTACTTGAAGACGGAGACAGAATGCAGTCTCCGAAACGTTGTGTTTTGAAATATTAGCAGGACAGTGTTTCCAGGAGATAGGGACGGAGACAGAATCCAGTCTCCGAAACGTTGTGTTTTGAAATATAAGCAGGATGGATTTAGATAGAGACAAGGCAATGGATAATATCCAAAAACATAATATTTGTTCTTATCAAAGAAATGTTCGTATGTCTGTAATATGGCCATCAAACCGTTCTTAACCTGACGTAACATTTTACAGTGCAATTTAACAGAAGCTAACTTAACATAATATAAAATACAGAAAGACGTGTATGTAGTTCTGTAACACGGAAGGAGTTAAATTGCGTAGGAGAGACATTGTTGGAAGTCTTGCTTACGAATATCATTGCAGCCACCACGGATGTGAGTGCAGGATTGTTACGAACACTATGTATTCATCATGGCAGCTGAACCAGCCCGACCCGAGTGAAAGTCAAGACGCCCTCTGTCCACGTTTCCCCCTAGGACTTTGGGAGGACGACATTTCGGACAGGAGGAAATTAACATTTTTATGTAACGATTAACTATTCATTTTAGAACAACGATTTATTCGCGCATTCGTGACCTCTGACCCCAACAAACTAAAGGAATGTGAAGACCAGATAGGTCTTGCTTGAAGTGAATTGCATCACTCGAATTTTTTTCAGCCTTACTTTTACATATCCTTGTGTCTGGTATGTGAGGTCGGACCTGTCGGTATGCTCTCTCATTTGTCTGCTTCTCCTTATCGCCGATTAGCGGGAAGTTCTACTTTCTCGGTCTTTGCTGCTGACAGACGTACGCCCATTGCTTGCAGTCAACGTAATATTCAGAATCACACTATGGTCTACTGAAGATTTGACGTCGTGTAGACTGGTAATTACTGGAATCATTGGCATTTCTTTACAATTATACTCAATTATGACAGCTCGCAATCAATGACTTCCCAAGACTGGCTCCATTTACGAGTGTCTCATCTTCCACTGTGACGAACGAAGAACGGAGAATCTCTCCCAAATGAGTTCCGCTGATGGTTCTCACACGTTCTCCCTTTTTAACTTCGGTAGAACCGAATGAAGATCGCCGCTTCCAAGGGTTCAACTACTGTTCTTCATGAATGTGTTGTCTCGGAACCGTTATCTAGCGAATGGATAAATCCGTGTCTGGCTCCACTATTCCGGCTTTTAGGAGTTGTTTACCGAGCCGTTACCTAGCGAATGTCTTACCCGTCTTGTTAAGGAAACGTATGTTAACGAGCCGTTGCCTGGCAATATATTACTGTGGCTTTCAGGACTTATGTCACAATATTTACAAGGAAGAAGAAGAAGAAGAAAAAGAAAAACAGTAACAAAAATGAATTTAGATGAAGAAGATGATTTTAGAGATGCAGAAAAAAAGTGACGCATAAATTTCATTCGCCTCCGTTCTTAGCTCTGAATGTGACAAGGTAGAAAACCAAGCGATTTCAACAGTTTCGCAGGTTTGCGTGTCTGCAGCTATCTGCTAGCCATCACCACTGCACACCCACGCGCTCAGTGACAGATATCCACACTAAACCCGCGTGGGACGAACACGAAACAGGCTGCATTGTCTTAGTGTCGCCTGTTTCGAGATTAAAGAAGGAATGGTGTCTGGTTGAGAATTGCAGTTATTCCAATATTGCTGACACGCGTAGAGAGTCTTCTCACGTTACATTAGCAACCTACGGCACACGATCAACTGTTTAAAGCCTGAAATTCGTCTTCTTAGTGTTTAGAAGACCAGTTGTAACCTCATGGGAAACATAGGTAGTATTATGTCTCCGTTGCAAGGACCAGTCCCTTCACGATATTTCACTCATTCAGGTGCAAGGCGTTCTGTTCTCGCTTTCCTAATTTTTCTTCAACTTTCGTCTCCTATAGATTTACTTCTTTCTTTCTCTCTTATAGGCTCATTTGTTATTGTGGCGTACAGACCCGTTGTTAAGCATGACTCTGTAAACAGCGGTCGTTGCCAAGTAACGCCTACAACATGCACGCAACAATGGAACAACGGGGTTAAGCAACCCGTTTCTAAGCAATGGATCAATAAACACGTCTACAACAATAGGGTTATTGTTGGGAGCGTTTTCTATTCGGTCCGTGAAAGGTGGTTATAAAGAAGAGTTCAGTCGAGAATCGTCAGTCTCCCGTGTGGAGGCGGGGTCGAATACCTCCACCGTGACTCTGTGAGTCGTAGGAAGCGAAGGAAAGGGAAGTCTAGAATCTGAAATATTAGAATATGGTCGCGAATCCCAAGGGACTCGGACTCGAAAATGACTGCGCTGGCAATGGCCAGCAGCAATTATAAAAGACAAATCCATCCTCTCGTCAGAGAGAGCGCCCCACATCTGCAAACGTGCAACTGCCTGACAGTAATAAAAATCCGGTGTTAAGCCCCTGCTTTGTTCCAAGACAGACTGGCCGACTGTCCGTCGGTCCTAACATAAGGCTCCGTCTCAGACTCTGAATTGTCAGTCAAGTTCCGGACTTGCATGTGAGCAGTTAGTCGAGAGTTGGGCTCTGCAAGGGAAGCTGAGAAGATGGCGTGACCAAGGAAGCAGAAAAATCTCCACTGTGTTAGATCCGTTGCCAGGAAACAGCGGAGACTGTAAGGGACTAAGGACACTAGTCTGTGTGTGTCATTGATCTGCAAAGTGTAGTTCCGTGTGGTGTGTACAAGTGGTCAATAAAAAAATTCACCAATCCATACCCCGTCTATAGTCACGCACCCATAAATCGTGAGAGTGTTTTCCTTCTCTGGTCCCTTTCCTTCTTCTTGTCTTACCCATTTCATGTTATTCCTTTCCTCCTTCTTCTCCCCTTTCTTTTCTCCTAATCTTCATCTCTTTCTCTTTTCATTCCTTCTTTTTGTTATTGTCCTGACCAATATAATAGTGCGTCCATAGTCTGATAAAATTGTGGAAATTATAAAAGGGTTTTTTCTGAGAATCACATGAAATACAACGATACACTGAGTGGGCGAAATTTATAGTTTTTAAAGTTTAAGCGGATGGTACACGCTTTATCTCCACGCTTTGCAGGGTTAAAGTTTTTGCGGGATTTCGCTTGTGACACGCGATCTGTCGTGGTGTGCGTGGGTGCCGAATTTATAAAGACTCACACAATGGTTCTGCTCCCTACCTCCTTACCCCAAACTGTATTCTGCATTGTATATGATGATTAAGCCTCAACCCTCAATTTTTTTCTTAGCAATAACAAGTACTTATTAAAAACTAAGCCCACCTAATTTTCGTGTCATAACCAAAAGATCTATACCCCATGGTTTCAAGAAACAATACCTTGGGTCTCACTAATATATCATGCGCCTCTGTTAGACACGGACAGGCGCTCAGAACATGAATAAAACATCGGATGTCACATGAGACTGGCTCAGAAAGGTGTCAGCGTGCGTGGCTCGGGCCTTTTCGCGACCACAGAGCCCACTCGCATCCCCCCAAATTACCAGCAATCTCTTTTTTATATCTTACATTATTTCTATTGTTTAAAAACAAGTAACTTGGGTCGAGAGTACAGCACTCTGCATAGTTTCTTAAACTGAATATACGAAATGTTCACAAGGCACTTCTAACTGCTTTTCCTTTATTTCTTTGTTTATTTAGTAACGGTGTTTCAACGACATACGTTGCGTAACTAACGTCTTGGAGAACAGTTCTTGTTCAAAAGCTAGTAGTCACTCAGCTGGTCAAGAAATTCATGACGTTTTACACAATCGGGCGTTCATTTCTGTGTTAACAACAATCCGATATTTAACCTATATGTGAGTCAGATAAATTCAACTCACAGCTCAGATCTTCTTTCTTGAAGATCCATTTTAATATTGCTACGCGTAGGGATTGTTGCGTGACTTGTAAGACGGGTTTTGGATTGGATGATTTGATTTATTGACACCTCATACAGAAAACTCGGGTCAATACAGCGTTATTCGCTGTCTTCATGCACTTTACAATTCACCGTTACCGATTACAGGCCACGGAAACCCCGACAATAATTTAGAATCACCCTGCATTATAATAGGGGAGTGAAAAGATAGGAAAATATATTTAGTTTCTGCGCGTCTACTTACAGATCGACCTTCTTACTAGGGCCCCATGCTGGACTGACGTCATATAGTTAGTATCACAGAAACTGTGGGCTTGTGACTGCAGAAGATGTTGGCTGAAGGATGTGTAGTTGAGTTCAGAGGAAATAAGGGACAGGGATACAGGAGCCCTGATCTCGTGAAGGTTGTACTTCCCGCAGATAATTTTTCATTATCGGGGGCACGCTGTAGCGTAGTTGCCCCAGGCAATATGCTACAATCCGGAAGGACCCGAGTTCGATTATCGACGAGGTTATTGATTTTCTTTTTCAATTTACCTACTCCTTCCAGCCGCACTGTGGCCCTGAGGTCGACTCAGCCTCTAGCATAAATGAGTACCAGGAATCTTCCAGGGGGTAAAGTGCGGCCGGAGCTTAAATCTGGCAACCACTCTGCCATCTGTGAGCTGATTGTAAAAATGTGAGATCCTCGACGTCTCACAACCCTGTGGACCTCCACGGTCTGTTACAGGGATAGCTTTACCTTTTCTTATCATTTGAGTAATTTATAAAATAGAGTCTTTAGGTACAGATGTATCGCTGAAACTCATCCCTTGTGATTTGGTTTAAGCATTGAGCTGCGAAATCATGTGCTGGGATGGAGGTAATGCGTTAATAAGTTAGTTATAACACAAACATGAATGGTCACCTCCGACAAGGATTTCACACAAATCTTCCTTCAGTACATGGAAATATTCCATTTTGCTTTCTCATATCTACGTATATGAACATGTATCCACACGCGAAGTTCACATGACTATAAAAAATATACCAGACTAAAACACACTCTGCGCATAAATTAAATTATACATTGGATTTTTAATTTAAATCACAAAATTAGAAAAATGTATCGTAAAAATTTGAGATAGCAGTTTCCCTAATAATTTTAATGCACCTGATGATGGCCAAATATGCTGAAATATAAATATATGTTAAATAAAGACATATAACTTGAAACAATTGAACTTTTAAAAACTGGAAATTGTACAATTTTCAGTGCGAGTTGCACGTAAGACGGTAGGGAATATACGATGCGGTTCAACGGGATACAAAAATACGTCATTACATTACAACATGTTGGCTCATTTGTTCAGCGAAAGTCACCATGGCAAGCAAGAAGCAAGTTTTTGATACACTTTCTGGAGTACAGAAATTAATCGTAATTTATTTTAGAGTATTTTTATGCTAGATGCATGAAGCTCAAGTAAATATTATTCCTACAATAAGTTCCTACCACACGTTAAACACATTGCTCATCCATTGCAAAGGCCAGTTGAAGTAATTCGTGTTTATGGTGAGAATTGTAAGGAATATTATTCTTTGCAGAATTGCTGGGTTTTGGGCTTTTCCCATCGTCCGGCATTCTGAGAACAGAAAACACGACGTTTCAGAAACTGGATCTGTTTCCGTCCACAGATGAAGAGTAAAGAAAACACAAACTCAGTTGTACCCCTTAGAAAGAGCTAATCTCATTCACTGGACAGCCCCTGTCAGATTTACAAAGCTATTTAATCACCTAAGACCAGGCTAATTCGACGGGAGATAACAAGAAAATATACAATAACAATTGTGCTAAAACAAGCACATGCGTGGAATTGGGATAGAAAAGGAGGTAGAAATTTGTGCTACAAAACGGAACCAACAAAACCAAGCGCATAGGCACCAGTGAAGGAAATTGAAACGTTTTGTGAAGACATGTAGAATCTACGGCTAGTGCCATTTGTGGAGTAAAATCTAAGCACTCGAGGCTGAAACTTGACGAAACCTACGAAGAATCTGTCACGTCATACCGAGCTACTCTGTGAGTTAGAAACCTCATTACTGATGGGGGTGGGGGATTCAGATAGGAGAAATGTTCACACCGGGTTGGCCGATCGGATTGGTTAAGCGTCCCATATGGGCGGATTCTTTTTATTTTCTATACCTGTTGTTACTTTCACTTTGCAAAATCCTAGCATAATTTGTTCCGTGTGAAAAAGAATATTAGATATTAATAAGCCATTAACTTAAATTTTATTACGTGGAGTTGACTTTCTAATTAGTTTTATAAATATTTCAGAAATTTACCCAGATATTCCTTACAAAGATTCATGTGTATTGTAAAACACCGAAGCATAAAACTATAATTGCATCTCTGGGTTTGTCCCGCATGAAAATGAGATGTATACACAATAATATGTTTAAACCTCTAACCTTATTATATGGAGAAAGAGACCACAGGGAAGACCAAGGCGTAGGTGGGTGGACAATATTAGAATGGATCTTAGAGAGATAGGATGGGATGGTATGGATTGGATGGATCTGGCTCAGGATAGGGACCAGTGGAGGGCTCTTGTGAACACGGTGATGAACCTTCGGGTTCCATAAAATGCTGGGAAATTCTTGAGTAGCTGCAGAATTGGCGGCTCCTCAAGAAGGGCTCAGCTCCATGAGTAAGTAAGTCCTGATTGCATGGAGATGGAAACTTACGCTTGTTTCTCAAGATACAGACGAGAGGACTGACGCGTATGTTCCAGGCAATGAAAGGCATTTTCAACATGTTTTATTAACACACACATTTATTGTACATAACCTGCAGAATCCGCAGTAAATGTATATTGTTGTGCCCCAGGTTATTAATATGTATGATTTGTTATGATATACAGACATATTAGGTTTTCGGACTTTGTCCATCGTCCTGGTTTTTAAGATAACTAAGGAAAACACGACGTTTCGGAAACTGGATCTGTTTCAGTCCTCAGGTGAGGGGAAAACACCTATTCTGTTGGGTCCCTTAGTAACTACTTGTTATGATATTGTCACGTGTCTTGCGTATATCGCGACAAATAAATTCTCGATGTATTCGATGTAGCGAATTTTATTCCACATTCGCTCTCACAATCACCCAAATTACAATCTGACGATTACTGCTATCTGCAGTATCACAATTAGTACACTCCAAATGCCAGAATACAACTGACTGGCTGACTCTACGTCTCGACTCGGCGGCTGTCACAGTACAACTCAGTACAACAACTGGTAGCCACATTAGAACTCACTGACTGACTCAGTACAACTGACTGTGAATAGCCTTCGCCGCGCCTCATGTAGCCTCGATCGGACCATACGGGAAACGGCCGCGTAATAGGCACCCTTTTTGCCTGGCGCTGTGTTGCTATGTAACGCTAGCGGAGGTAACCGCTGTTACTATCGTAACGTCGCCGCTGTTGACTCGCGTTGCCTAGCGACCGCGATATCCCTCGGTGACGTCACCGCGGAGGGGAGTGGCGGGGCGGGAACTCGCCTATTACGCGAGCGTTACGTTACCGCTGGGGAGGTAGGGGTCAACATGTCACAATATGTTTAATTTATTAGAAAATATCTAAAGTTTTATAAATTGAAATACGTTAGGTGAACCACAGGTTGGCCAGCAGGAAACCAGAGTTGGGATCACCTTCAGACGTAGCATGTTCTTTAGCCAACCGCTTTCAGTTGCAGAGTTTATGGAAATTGCTGACAAATCGGGTGAACGACAGAAGCAAGTCTCGCTTTAGCACTGCGGGCAGACTATGGGCCAGGAGGCATCTGCCGATTTTAGGATTTTGAGTGAACAGAATTTTCATGATGTTGAATTTTGGGGCTCGGACAGGAGACGCCGCTAGCCCTCTGGCTTTAGGAGTCGCTCGAAGCAGTCGACTCTACAAATCGTGTGGTAGGAAGGAGACAAGATGGAGTCAGATGTCTTCCTCTTTTGTAAGCCTGAGTACTTGTCTGTGTTCGGTCTACTGATTATTTGTTAATATGTAATTTCTGGTTCACTGATTAGGATATGAAACTTGGTTTGTACTGTGTAGGTTTAAAACAATTTGGTTAATTGATTTTAAGAGGTAATGACCACGAGTGCAATAGGATGTTGTGTAAATTTTATGGTTATATGTATGTACTTGTTGACTTGATTATATTTGTTCTTGTTTTCACATGTTGAGTGTTTATTTGGGTATTCGTAATAATTACGTCATGGGGCGGATTAGAAGGTATCCATAGGTATTTAACGGGTGGCAATTATGTGGGATATTCTAAAGTTTGATGGTGGCCGCGTGGCATATAATAAGACTTTGAATGTGTGGCACCAAATTTGTGACAGCATTGGGAATAGAATAAGAAATTGAAGTGCCTCGCCCCCGGTTGCACAATAATAAACTGTCAGTTAGGGCTGCGCCACAACAAAATGGTGGCCGCGCGGGATAGACTGGCCCTTGTGAGGTACAACAATATGTTCAATAAGGACTGGCTCGTGAATGGGTTATGCCCAGTGGCGTAACTCATATATTCGTTTTCAAGTATTATTTTAATGCTTGTATTGGGGGTTTACTCAGGTCTGTCTGGCAGAGTTAGGACGGTGTATCTGTTCAGTCTATGTTTAGTTCCGATATTGTCCAGTAGGTTCACTGCTAGTGCAGGAGTGTGGTATTTGGTATTCCACTTTTTTATTTCACTGAAAACTGTGTCCATTTGTAGATCTTTATGGATCCTGTGGTTGTTTATGTACCCTGTTGCATTCACAATGGATCGGAGAGTCTTGGATTGAAAGCGCTGGAGCATTTCGATGCTGGACTTACAGGCTGTCCCCCATGGCTGAATTCCATAGATCCATATATGTCTGAGTACTGCTCTGTATAGGGAGAGATTGCTTTCTCTTGATATTGTTGATATTTTTTTCGAGTATCCAGTGCATCTCTTTCGAATTAGGTTGAGCTGTTTTCTTTTGGTTTTGATGTGGTTTGCCCATGTCAGTCTTCTATCGAGATGCAGGCCCAGATATTTTATATTCAGGAGTTCTGAAATGCAACGTTTGCTATATAAGTATGATTTAATTGGATTGTCCTATAGCTTTCACCTTCCACAAGCGAAACTTTAACATGTGCTGTCGTCGTTGGTCATATTTGTATAGAAATCATACGAAACTAGCAAATAAGAAAGGGTGAGCATAGTATATAACAGACCTGGTGCTTACACGATGTGGTCTCAGTGAGATCTCGACTTCAGGTTCCCTCACTAAAATCTTGAACGCTGTCATTCGTGCTGTATGACCAGCCAGTATCACCCTTCTTGAATAGCTCATCAGAACAAATTATATTTCTCAATTATACATTTATTTACTTGTTAAATCAGTAGCACGAAAGAAAATTATAATCAAAGAATCAGGAGAAAACAGCAGCAGCAACAACAAAGAAGCACGTACAAATAAACAAAATACAAAACAAATTACTTGCATCATTTACACAGTAGCACTTCAATTAATGCTTTGAAACATAAGCACAGAATGGAACAACCGCTATCTAATAGCAAGAAAACATGGCACCCCCTGTACAGCACAAGATACAACATAACTTCACCACCGACACTCAGAAGGAAAATAGAATATAACCTCACCCACGTACATACGAAGAGTCGACATGTAAATCGTGCACAAATAATTCGAAGACAATGAAGACTTCCAAAAATTCCTCTAGTCCATGATACATGAGGCACGCAGTAGCGTAGTTGGTTGAGGCACCATGCTACAAGCCGGAAGGTAGCGGATTCGATTCCCGATGAGGTCCTTGAATTTTTCCGTTGACTTAATCCTTCCAGCTGCACTATGGTCCTGGGGTCGACTCAGCTTCTAACAGAAATGAGTACTGAACCATAGGCTTTCTTGAAGTCTACGAATAGCTGATGTACTGTCTTATTGCCCTCCCACTTTTTCCTCCAATATCTGACGAATGCAAAAGATCTGATCTGTAGTTGATCTGTTACGTCGAAACCCACACTGATGATCCACAATAATTTCATCTATATATGGACCTAACCTTGAGAGAAGAATATTGGATACAATTTTGTATGAAGTTGATAGCAGTGATACCCCCCGATAATTACTAGAGTCAGTTTTATCACCCTTCTTGTGAACTGGTANCTACCTGTAGACAAACACAGAAAAACGCACACAAACATCCATGCCCTGAGTGGGATTCGAACCCACGATCTCGGCTTCCGAGCGAGCGAAAATAGTGCATGCCTTAGACCGCTCGGCTACCGTGACCGGCACCTGGCGATTTATACCGTTTCAAATTCGCAACAGCAATTTCAACCTCAAAAGGACTGGGATCAGGTATTAACGGCTCAGCTGTGTGCATTTCTGTCTGCCTAACAGCACTGACCCTATGCACATTCAATAACTGGAGAAGTAGTTCTTCCACCTATTCAAAATGTTGCGGGAATCTGCAAGCAGATCACCATTCTCATCCTTCACTAAGTTACTGCTAGGTTGGTAACACCTCTTACAGTCATTTGGTTCTGTACAGGTCTCTAATGTTCTTGTTCTTACTGTTCATTGCAAGCTCATCAATTTTGTGTTTCAGATATCCCCTCTTTCTATTCCTGAAATGCCTGCTGGTCTCACGTCTTGTATTGTTCAGATTATCCCCACTTAACTCGCTTGGATCCTGTAACCATTGCAATTTGGCCTCCTTTCTTCGGTCTAGTAATTCTGAGCATCCTTCATCGAACCATGGCTTATGCTTCTTCAGTTCATAAGAACCTAACTCTCTTTGGCAGAAATTTTGATATTCTCTCTAATAGTTTCCCAAGCTTTATTAACATCCACCTCAGTGTCAAGGATTTCCAAGGCCGCGAAACTATTTGAGATTTTAACACGATACTGCTCTTTACCCTGTACCTCAATTTCTTGATATTGAACCTCTCCATATGAACTCTGTGTGTTGTTTGTTTGCTCACTGCCAGTCTCTCCCTAACTTTTGCCACCACTAGATAGTGGTCAGTATCACAATCTGCTGCCCTGACTGATCGGGCATCAGGTATACTTGAGTGCTGTCTCCTGTCTAACAAAATACTGTCGATTTGATTGTGTAACTACCCATCAGGAGATTTCGAAGTAAATTTATGGATGCTATTTTGAATTGTTTGAATTTGAATCGGAAAATCTATTGACAATTGGTTATGGATGCTACTTTTGACAGTAAGATTTTTTGATGTGGCGAAGTTTAGTACTCTATCTCCTGTATCATTACTAATTTCATGCAAACTCTCATTCCCAATCGTTGGTTTGAAAATGTCTTCCCTCCCTACTTCAGTATTGAAATCTCCTAGCAAAATTTTACTGGTGAGAAAAACATTTTAATAATATATTTGTGAGTCGCTGCATAAAATGTTCAGTGCTCAGACTAGGATACGGGTCTTAACCATATTCAGGGCGTGAGCTGAGCAAGCATGATCAAATATTGGCCAAGGAGTGATATCATTTGGCTTCCTATTGGACGAGGCCCGGGGAAGTACCTTTGAGCATGGTTAACATCGTCATAAAAATTATCTTGAATCGGATCTGACACGAAACTGAACGTGAATTAGCCGCCTTGTGATTGTGAAGTAAGAATGTAACTTGTATGTCCCTTTTCCTCTACTCTCTTTATTTGTTCCGCTCCTTGAACAGATGGCAACGTACCTCGTGTCACTGAGGTGCAAGGGCATACAGCATTTGATACCAAAACTAATGTGAAGATAAAGGTAAAACCATCCCTGTTCTTAGTTAAATTCATTAAAGACTGAATTTCTTCTAAATAATGTGTACAAATTCAATTAATTTAAAGAACTCATATTTCACATTCGTTAAAAATTCTTTAGACAAAAATAACTCCCTGTCTTTTGTGAAAACCACATGAAACACACAAATGCGCTCTCTGAGCATATTGCGAAGTTCAGTATTGTCACCGTTTAGGGTTGTTGCATGGCTTATAATACGGGGTTTTGGATTCGATGATTGGATTTATTGACAACTTACTGACACAACTCGGGACTACAGGCAATTAGAGCGCCATCGCTGACCTACACACTTCACAGTTCACCGTTACACACGCACTAGGCTTCTCAGTCTTCACTGGCCGTATTCTGGCAACGGATTTGTAGGAGTCTCACGATAACTTCAAATCACACATGAAGTTTTTTCTTTTTAACCTTTAATTTTTTTCTTGCCATTTCTTCTCAATCGCCTTGGACTTCCATTTCCAGAACTCGACTTAGTTCTTGAAAACAACTAATTACTCCAAGTCCAAGTCACATTGCGACTGACGTTCAGTCTTGGTGTCGACCCCCGTCTGGGGCTCATGACCAGTTATTTCTTACTGTTGAACATTACGCTTTGTTTTTTGTGGGGCGTCCACCCTGACGAGAGGACGGGTCTGTCTTTTTTTACATGCTACTGGCCCTTGCCAGCGCAGTCCTTCTCGGGTCCGAGTTCCTTGGGACTCGCGACCGTATTTTACTGTCTCAGATTTGAGACTTCCCTTTTCGTCGCCTCCTACGACTCGCAGGGTCACGGTGGAAGTATTCGACCCCGCCTCCACACGGGTACTAATTACTACCTCGGAACTTCACGTTATATAGCCTCTGGGCGTAACCCACAGAAAACACCATCTTGTATTGCCTTATATTATTTTAGGCGTGTTTACTAATCCGTTGCCTAGCAATAGACGTCCTATTTCTGCGGGCGTTGTGTTTACCGAATAACAGTGACCGTTTATGCTTACTTCGGTATTCCGGCTTTCGGGCGTCATATCACAGTGTGTTAAACAGATAGTACATACAGTAACTAGTGAACTTTAAAAGGCTAAGCATCACGCCGTGAAGACATACTGGGAGGAGTAGAAACATAACTCTCACATTCTTAACTCCGGTACTAGATAGAAGTAAGTGGTCAGCTTCACGTCTCTGCCGCTTTACCCCCGGAGAGACAAAGCCAATAGCCTTCAAACAGGATACTGGTTGGGCTCTAACGCTGGTATGGACGTTATGCATAAAAGAAAAATATCTTTCTCTTGACTGGAATCAAACTCCAATTCTTCGGTCATCCAGCACGTAACCTAGTCCCTATACCGACTGAAACAACCCGGCCCCCAGTAAATTCATATGAAGGTAAAAGGTAAAATTGTTCCTGTGTATAACTAATTAAGCACGATGCCATGAAGACGTATGGGCGAGTGGATGTATAATCCACGTATTCTTGACCTCGGCACCAACACAGTTATTAAATACAAACCTTCTTCTTGTCTCGGAACCTTTCATGATTGAATAATTGAATCGGCAGAAGAAGTAATTCAATGAAATACAAGAATCGAACACAACGTTCGAACTGTCAGAAATTCTAATTTGTATTTGGGAGGTTTCGGGTTCAGTTCTAGGCTCGGAGAGCGTGTCTCCTGACTGAAGTATGGTTCTCTTTGCTCCATCCAGACAAATATTCGGATAGTATCTCGAATTAGTCCAAGAATGCTATTTTCAACGTCTCAAGTTGGCCATTGACCAGTAATCACACAGTTTGACAATATATTGTCAGGGAATTAAAGCGTGTTTGTATAATGAGATAAAGGTAAAGTTGTGCCCGAAGGTATAGCTCCACCATTCTTGACCTAGACACTAGGTGGTGAATTGTCTGTTTCATGTCATAGTCACTTTACCCCCCTGGAAAGAGCCCTTTGGTGGGGGGACCCAGAGCAGGTTTAGAAACTGTCTAGTCGAGAAGGATCTCTTGCTTTTGAAGGAATGTAACCCAGGCCGTCCAGCTCATAGGTGGTCGCTATTCCGACTGAGCTATCGAGGCTCTAACTTTTTTTTATCTGTCTATGGGTCTACAGCTCTTGTGGGCCTTGGCCGCTTTTTTCAGTTTCTTAGTCTATACATACTAGGTAGAACTCCTTGAATGGGGGATCAGCCCGTCGCAAGGCACCTACCTACACACATAGTAATAAAAACACAGAACAAACACACACAGACATCCATGTCTAGAGTGGAATTCGAACTCATGTTCCCAGTGTTCGTGCGGATGAGGACGGTTCATGCCTTGGACCGCGCGGCCAATGTGATCGGCTTGTTTGTGTATACAATAAATAAATAAATACATAGAAGTGTAGGGTCTATCCATCTTGTCAAATACTGCAAGTATTCTGGCCGTTCAGACCGGCGAGAGGGTAATTCAGAACTGTCGGTTTGTGTCAACGTTTCTGGAGCCACTCAGCGAACAGTACCACAAGACTGAAGGCACCGAAACGGCTGAATCCTTTTGTGTGCTTGTCTGCTTCTCTGTTGGAAGCCATCATATCACTAGGACGTCAATGCCCCGCTGTCAACATTGACAGTGACGAGGTCTCATTAATTAGAATGCCACAAGTAAAATGATTTGTCAAGGGAGGTCCCGCTGTTTGGAACCTCATTAATAACCTTCTCAACATGAAATCTCTAATTTGCATACTAATTGTAACTGCTTAGATGGCTTTCTTATCATAACTGCCATCTTCCACCGCGGGGGAGACAACACAATTTGCTACTATCTATAAAAAGAGTAATAACGATTTGAAATGAATGAGAAGTCAAAGTTCTCTTCCGGTAATGGTCTCGCAGGAGAATCAAACTCATTGAAGCACGTAGCTCATCTAAAATATATTTTAACAATACTGTTTAATTTTTATGGGACAAAAACACATTCCCTCACAAACACTAATATCTTAATAAGAACAATTTCTCTTTTTGCGAGAATCGTAGCTAATACAAGGCTGTGATATTAAAGGGTTTAAAAATACGTTTCACCCGCCCAAGGAGTCCTACCGAATGTGTAAGATCTAGAAAACCCGAAGTGAACGGAGAAGTTCATGGAGGTAGGCCTAGGCCCACTGGGGCTGTAGTGCCAAGGGAAAAAAAAAAGTTTAATTATAAGTGCAACGATGTTATGAATCGAAATAGCTCATATCAAGAACCCCCAAATTTATGTATTTGGCATCTCCAAAAGAAGATAAAATTCTGAACACCTAAAAAGAAAAATTCGACTTAATTTTTTCAACGTTGTTATAGGCGTAATATAAACCAGCAATAATCGACTTAGTACTTGACAGTCACCAATAAAAGCAGACAAATAGAGCAAAGGAGACATCTACAAAATACAAAGGACAAACAGTCAGAATATTCTGCACCAGATACAAGCAATTAGACATAATAATAACAATTAAAGGTATCCACATCACATACAAAACACAGGACACAAACACGGAACCATAACAGATACAAAGGATATCATAAAGACATATAAGAAATAAAAACTTTTTTTTAATTCGCTTAGTTGGGGGGTGGAGTCCAACTGGGTGGGGTGGGACTTACATAGTTTTTTTATTGCAAGTGGGGTGGGACTAAGTCCCTTGTACTGCGGCCACTTCTGGCCTATTGTACCAGCCCCAGATGATAGGTGAGGGTGATTGTGGAGCAATTGGTGGAATGAAGATTGGAAGTGGAAACCGAAGTACTCGGAGAAAACCTGCCCCAGCGCCACTTTGTCCACCACAGATCCCACTTGACCAGACCCGGAATCGAACCCTTGCCGCCGCGGTGGGAAGCCAGCGACTAACCGCTTGAGCTATGGTGCGGCCAATAATAACACTTAAAACACATTAGAACAATACCATATGTACAAAACCAGCAAGAATAGCTTTCAAATGAACGATACGAACCTTGGCAAACACGACGCAATGTTGAAAATAGTACAGGAAACAAATACCAGGTGGCAGCACGTACGCAGTGCATGCTGCAGGCAAACGGAGACAAACACACGGGGAACACGCAGGACGAAGCAGGGCAGACACAACAGAAGGAAAAATGAAAGCAACATGTTCAACAAACGTGAGTAACTCATCTAAAGCAACATATAGAAAAGCAGACATAGCATATAATAACCACCGTACAATAAAATACTAATATAACTTGCTGCATATTGCAGATAAACCAAACACGTGGTTAGACACGAAGGCATGGCGTAACATAACCTGAACGAAACATATAGAAGTGTTTAATAGGTCAAAAGAAAAAGTATAACAAACCCTTTGAACATATATTATATACCTCATGATGGCGAGGTAGGCCGAAACCTGTCGTGAAATAAAGAATAAACATCGAAACCCAGCGAATTTTGTTTGAATGGGGCAAGGACGAATAAAAATCAGAACAGTATTCAAGTTTATGTAGAGTTCTGAGTTTATTCAGTATAATCCGTGTTAATCATTTCTGAAGGTGCGTCATCGCACGAGAACTAAGGAGATATTTACATCCTCATTAAGAAGCCGCTAGCTCTTATTTTCAAAACGCAGCTGGAATATAAACTGCCAGGCCGTAGGTATCGTTCTACTTGAATGGTTTGTCTTCTACGAAATGTTTGCTCAAGATATATATATATATATAGGGTGTAAATAAATATATGTTATAGCGCTCTGTAATACATAGATGGTTCAATCTGATCAGATTGTTTTATACACGAATGTCCGGAAATGTTTCCTTTTGGCAGTAAGGGCCACAAAATTTTCCGAGAAGATGCGTAAGTTTTAGGGGATGTTATAGTTGTTTTACATCATAAAAGTTGCTCAAAATAGAGGCCGCCAACTTCATTGCATGCTCTGCACCTCCTGGCTATGTTATTCGCTTAGTGGGTGGTGGAGTCCACCTCGGTCCACTCGGCATGGCGGCCACTGATTGGCCTATTGTAGCCTGCTTCGGTTGATTATGATGATGGAGAATTTGGTGGAATGAAGATTGGCAGGGGAAACCGAAGTACTCGGAGAAATCCCGCCCCAACGCCACTTTGTCCACCACAAATCCCACTTGACGAAACCCGGGCTCGAACTCTGGCCGCCGCGGTGGGAAGTCAGCGAATAACCGCTTGAGCTGACTCGTAGCATATTAACGTCGTATAATCATTCAGTTGTTAAAAAACGCAAATGACAAATGTAATTTGCTCTGGATTTCATAAATTAAATAAATTACGTCATATTTTGCTTTTCTTAGTTATGTCATGGTTTAACGGTCGTGGGGATCCTTTGCGCTGACCCCGCGACACCCTCTATCCGCTAAAGTTGGCACTAACTTCGCCGACAAACAGCGGTCGCTCGATCGATGTAGTTCGCTTGGGGACTACCGGCCACGGAGTTCTTTGTGTTTTATATTACGGTGTAGTGCGGTATATGGGTATCAATGTTTCGAAGGAATATGATGCTTCTTTCGTCACGATATAAACTCCAACAACCTAAAATCTGAATGTACATTTCTTCGCTGACAAGAAATAGTGAATAATGCTATATTTAATTATGGAGCGATGCTTATAATCATAGCCATAATGGGGATTACCTTCACATCCTTCGCCTATTTCTCTTTGATCGCCAATTCTGAGTCATTCTAAACTGAGCCTACGCGCTTTGCTCATCCTTGTGAGCTCCACCCACGAGTTTCTGTTGCCTCGGGCCCCATCAGCTCAGTAATTAAGCACCCAGACTCCCTCCTCCTCGCTCAGCAACTCATACCCACTTGAGTGTGCAACATATTAACGTTGGATATTATTCAATATAGTATATATATATTTTTTTCCCCATTTTTTTCTGATTTTACGGAAAGCGGTATGTTAAAGTATTCTGGCACTGACTGCAAGAAAAAAACGAAAGAATTAACAGGAACCAAAAGTTACAATGACGACAGATTTCCAACGCTGGGAGAAATTACTCGATAAATAATTCCATTTGAACCACAATTAGATACATACAGGAGAGTATCAATTAAGAAAGCGGTACTTTCTGGTTGTCCTGCGACGGAACCTGTACAGGTATGTCGCCATGACCCACACAAGCACCACGAACCACCTGGTTCTGTGCAAGTTTTCATGAACTGAACAATCAGTGTTGCTACGCATTTTAACAAGACTCAGAAGAGAGGACAAAGGTTGAGGGAGGCGTTACCGCTTTAGAAACTATGGGGTCAAGGGGATCACTAATTGTTGCAACCCACGTAGGCCCCCATATTTAGGGAAACTAATGACATAGCACATAACCATGGCAACGGAACCCGTATAGAAGTGAATGCAACAAAGTATCAAGAAGCGAAGAATTCTCATACAGAACTACAACAGCTCTTTTTGCATATATTGTGTTAGTTATTAACAGAATAGAAGATATTATATGTATTATCTGCATTCGGAAGCATCGCATTTTTCCACTCAGTGTACTGTGTTTCGTTTATTGATTAACGTATTTCCACGAACAGCGTTCACTGGTTCGTCTTTATAATGGAGATATAGTGTGTTTTCTGTGCTGTAGAAAATGGATCATTGAACAGTGTTTATATGCAATTATTGTGCTCCTGGATATTAGATATCGTATTGTTTCGTTTTATTTAAAGGCACGACGTTTCGGAGACTGGATTATGTCTCTGTCTATAGGTGGAATATATTCAGTTGAGCCCAACCGACAGAGCTAGTCCCTATCTCCGGTTCTATGATTGCAATTCCCAGATCCGATACGATGTCTGTAACGAACCGCCATTCTACAGGGCGAATCGTATAGAACCGGCCCGATGAATTTGCTAATAATTCCGCAGGTGATGCATATAACCGCTCACAATTACGACATAATAATCCGTGGGCCGTGCTGAGTCGAATGGTGTGCGCATGATCCGGCAAGTGGCAGCCCTTATGCTGCAAGGTCAAGGACAATCCCGAAACGTGTCTGCAGTGCGCAGGCGACAGTCATGGAGTACACTGTTGAACAGCGAGTGTTTCTAGTGCCTACTTGAAAACGGCGGACACTTTCAACACCTGCTCTGATCACGGCACACAATCCAAGATAAGATATGTGTAAATTACTTTAATATCTGTATGATACTTGTATATTTTATATTACAGCTCATTTCGTCGGGCCGCTTTTATATGAATCACCCTGTAGTATGTCCTCACAGTCTTCTCCTTCTGCCCCCATAATTCAAGAACATGATATGTTGACACTGAAGGTTGCCCTGTGTCCCTTTATGGTAGCGTTACGGGAGCAAATAGACAGGGACATTAAAATCATCGGTGAGTCGAATGCGAACGATCATAACAAACCGAAACCTGATTCAGGAGGAAATTAAGAGGAGATTGAACTCGGGTAATGCTTGCTACCATTCAGTCCAGAACCGTCTGTCTTCTCGTCTAGTGTATAAAAATATAAGAATTAGAATTAACAAAACTATAATTTTTCCTGTAGCTCTTTATGGGTGGGAAACTTGGTCTCTGACATTAAGGGAGGAACACAGACTGAGGGTGTTTGAGAACAGGGTGTTGAGCAGAATATTTGGACCGAAGAGGGATGAAGTGACAGGAGGTTGGAGAAAACTACATAATGAGGAGCTTCATAACTTGTACTCTTCTCCAAGTAGTATTAGAATGATCAAGACAAGAAGTATGGGATGGACAAGGCATGTAGAACGAATGGGACGAAGAGGAATGCATATAGGATATTGGTGGGAAAGCCAGAAGGAAAGCGGCCACTAGGAAGACCAAGACGTAGGTTGTTCGACAATATTAGAATAGATCTGAGAGATCGGATGGGATGATATGGACTTGATTGATCTGGCTCAGGATTTGGACCAGTGGAGGGCTCTTGTGAACACGGTAACGAACCTTCGGGTTCCATAAAATGCTGGGAAGAATGAAAGAATGAGTGAATCAACTGGAGCCATTCCCTCAAGTTCAGGATTTGGACCAGTGGAGGGCTCTTGTGAACACGGTAACGAACCTTCGGGTTCCATAAAATGCTGGGAAGAATGAAAGAATGAGTGAATCAACTGGAGCCATTCCCTCAAGTTCAGGATTTGGACCAGTGGAGGGCTCTTGTGAACACGGTAACGAACCTTCGGGTTCCATAAAATGCTGGGAAGAATGAAAGAATGAGTGAATCAACTGGAGCCATTCCCTCAAGTTCAGGATTTGGACCAGTGGAGGGCTCTTGTGAACACGGTAACGAACCTTCGGGTTCCATAAAATGCTGGGAAGAATGAAAGAATGAGTGAATCAACTGGAGCCATTCCCTCAAGTTCAGGATTTGGACCAGTGGAGGGCTCTTGTGAACACGGTAACGAACCTTCGGGTTCCATAAAATGCTGGGAAGAATGAAAGAATGAGTGAATCAACTGGAGCCATTCCCTCAAGTTCAGGATTTGGACCAGTGGAGGGCTCTTGTGAACACGGTAACGAACCTTCGGGTTCCATAAAATGCTGGGAAGAATGAAAGAATGAGTGAATCAACTGGAGCCATTCCCTCAAGTTCAGGATTTGGACCAGTGGAGGGCTCTTGTGAACACGGTAACGAACCTTCGGGTTCCATAAAATGCTGGGAAGAATGAAAGAATGAGTGAATCAACTGGAGCCATTCCCTCAAGTTCAGGATTTGGACCAGTGGAGGGCTCTTGTGAACACGGTAACGAACCTTCGGGTTCCATAAAATGCTGGGAAGAATGAAAGAATGAGTGAATCAACTGGAGCCATTCCCTCAAGTTCAGGATTTGGACCAGTGGAGGGCTCTTGTGAACACGGTAACGAACCTTCGGGTTCCATAAAATGCTGGGAAGAATGAAAGAATGAGTGAATCAACTGGAGCCATTCCCTCAAGTTCNATAAAAAAATGATAGAATACACGCGGCGCCTTCCCTCAAGTTCTAAAAAAATGGTGGGGGGGGGGGGGGACTTAAGGATCAAGTAGCACTATCATTATTCATCCCTTGCAGCTATCGACAAATCTGCAGGTACTCAACAAGAATAGGTTAGCCGAACAAAGTTTTAAAAGGAAAGGTAAAAGAAGGTAAAGCTATCCCTGTAACAGGCCGTAAAGGCCCGTAAGTTTATGAGACCTCGAGGCTCCAACATTTTCCAGACAATCGGCTCACAGATGGAGGTGAGATTTTTAGCCTTATTCGCCGGCCGCCCTTTACCCCCAAGAAGATTCCTGGTACCCATGCCTAGTTGCCTACATGTCGCAATATTTATTGTGAAAATTATTCTTAATACATAAATGCGCTCTGTGGATAAAATATAAAGTTTCTCAATCTCGAAACAGATAGTACATAGACTTATCACTGTGTTTTAAATTGTTAAACATAACTTGCGCATTACATGCTGTGCTTTAGAAACAATTTGTGTTAGTGTCATCCCTGCCTGGTTCGTTCTCTCCTCCCCCACACCCGAAGCTCAAAGCAGTCCCCACTGTCTCTTCCGGAGTTCAGATTGTATGCAAATTACCTGGGAGGAGCCGGTCACAATGCACACACCTCCTCACAACCGCTTTCATTGAAAATTAAAAAAAAAAATATATATATATATACTTGTCATGATATTTCGAATGCAGGAATAAATCCAAAGCTTTCATTCAGCATCTCTGAACGATACGCTACAAATTGGGGGAACTTGTTAATAACAGTGCTTGGTCCGCACAGCCGTGCACGAAACAATATTTATATTTAAGCATGAGCACTTTTTTATTAAATATTTAAACACGACTCCGCCCTCTAAGAAGCAGAGACAGCTCAGGCGGTGAAATGATTAGCTACAAACTGAGCTACAGGGTTTCGATTTCAAATTACCACCCATTGTCACCCATACTTCGGTAAATTGTTACATTCTAAAGTTATAATATAAGTTGGTAGAATCGCATTCTTATGCTCCATCCACTACAGGAACGAGGGTGTATCATCATCAGTTAGTGACGTAGAGAGTTACGTCGTAATTACAAAATTATCAGATTATGTTTGCAGTGAATCTACGGTGTTCAAATAATGGTGAGAAATTCAAACACTCACACTCACACTCACACATATGACTTACCTTCCGTAACCTCGTCTACACTAAGTAAAAGAGAGAGAGTCAGTAGATAGGCCACAAATGGATACGGAACCTAAAACATGTGATAGTCGAACATGGAGAAAACATTTATTTCTCGACATATCCCCTACAAACATTGATACACTTGTCCCATCGCTTTACCAGTGCGTCGAAACCCGCAGCATAGAAGTCTTTTGGCTGTTGTCTGAGCTAATTCTTCACTTTTCGTTTCATTATCTGAGATTTTAGAACGTCCTTCAGCGATTTTCTCGAACCAGTTGTAACACCTTTACGTGACAAACACTTCCCACCGTAAAGAGGAAAAATTTCTTTATCAATACTCTATTCAGTGAATCCTTTTACAGTAAAACGTACAACAGAACTCTGTTCTTCGGTATCATACTCCTCAAGAAAGGTCTCCATTTTGACTACTGGAATACAGCTATAGAGACTACAACATGTAGGCGTATTTATGATCCATCCATCCACCAAATAGTACATGCCTATCTGCAATATTTACTTAATTACTATCATCAAACCGAAAGCTAAAATGTGGGTTTCATACCATCGGTGTGCTGCGTATACTAAAAAAAATCGTCTTTATATTACTTTAATATTTCAAGGGTCTAGCGCCGTACTAAATTTTGGGACCCGTCATTAAGAGACGCTGTCGTCACTGACAGCACGGAAATTCCTCAGTAAACTTATTGGTATTATTCACGGTAGGATGATAAGAAAAATCGTTCGTTCATGACCCAGGGGAAGATTATGCGTGAACCTGGTCTGATCAAAATAAATCCAGTACATTAGTAGTTACGTCTGAAATCATAACGCTGTTTTGCAGTTGAAACATAAGGACAGACAGAATTCAAGGCTGACACAGTAACTTGAAGGCCTGTATCAGGTTTCAGAATCTGCTTGCATGTCAACACAGAGCAAGGATCGACCCTGGCACGTCTACATGCAGTGCCCACGCTGTGAGAACACATTAAACACTGGGACGTCCGTGCAGCTGGACACTCGTACACAAACTGGCCTCGTAGTTCTGTTTGGTCCTTGTTTTCATTAGTTCTGTCTCTGTTTCCTGTCTTCTTCTTACCTTCTCTATTCCATGCCTCGTTCCTTTCCATTCTTTGTTTCCCTGCTCCTTCTTCAGTTCAATTTTCTTTCTCTGCTGTCGTCTGTATTTTCTTCGTTCCTTCTTTATTCTTTATTTCTTCAACTGTTCCAGCCTCCCTTTTCTTATTTCTTTCTGTTTTTCGACTTTTCCTCCATTCTATTGTCCTTCCTTCTTCATCTTGTTCTCCCTTCTTTGTTCCTTTCCTACTTCTGTCGCCTCTTTCCTCTTATCCTTCTGTCTGTTGTTATTTCTTTCAGACGAAATGAAGGGATGAGAAGCTATCAGTCGTTCAACAGATCAAAAAAGTCCTAACTTCGTACGAAACGCGAAGGTTTGTGACCTATTCAAGTAAATACACCGCTGGACCCTATTCTGAGCCAGATGAATCCTGCTCCTCCACTGATGTAATATTCCCGTCTTGGGTAAAGTAAAAATTCAAAACAATTTTAAATCAGTGATTTGCTTGTTATTTCCTCGGTTAATTAATGAGTAGATTGTATAAAAACACTTATCGTCGCGTTTGGTTACGTAAGGTTACTTGTAAAACATGGCCGGGCACGCTATTGTGGCCAAATTTACTTGCCCACCATTCACTCGTAATGGAGAACCGCGAAGTACTTCAAACAAAAAAAAAATGCGTATCCTCGTCGAGGCTGTAAGCAGGAACCTCCAGCTCGCGCCGTCACGTTGTAGGGCCGTCCCACAATTAGCGTGACGAAACCGTTGCAATTGAGGGGCGAAAATCCAGTTCCACAGGAAAGAATTCAGCCGGATATAGAATTTTCATCAATATACTGTTTCTTCAAGGGTTCCGGAGATAGAGCGGTTAGTATAGCAACTGGCTATAGGCTGGACAACTGAGTTAGAGTCCTTGTAGGGGTAAGAATTTTATCTTCTTCGTGTCGTCCAGACCGGCTCTGGGGTCCACCCAGTCTCCTACCCAATGGGTACTGAGTGCCCTTTCCCCGGTGGTAAAGCGGTCGGGGCGTGAAGCTGACCGCTCACCTCCAACTAGTGCCGAGGTCAAGAAAATGTGGATCTATACATTCTCTCCCCCATACGTCTTCATGGAGTTGTTCTTAGTTAGTTTAGCACAGGGACAACTTTATCTTTATCTTCCATTTCTCCCTCTTCTTATCCTTCTTTCCCTCCTTCTGTTCCTGTTGCTCCCACTTGGAGCATAAGGCATCCATGAAACGCTTCGTTTCATTTCAGTTTATTAATTTAAGACAGTCGGTAGGACTCTTTTGACGGGGGATCAGCCCGTCTCAGAGCCGCTACCTACACAGGACAACACAAACCCAGAATAAAATAAAACAGACATTCATGGTTTGAGTGGGGTTCGAACCCAAAATCCCAGTGCTCGAGCAGAAGACATTCCATGCCTCAGACCGCGCGGCCACTGCGATCGTCCATCGAAATACAAAAGCAGGCAAAGATTTGGAATGTGGACTTTTAAGCAATGACGGCGTACACCGTGTAGACGTTGCTTTAGTCTTCAGGATAGGAGACTGCACATCCTCCGAGACTTCCGGTCTCCTGATGTCACAATTCAGATGGCCACAAACCAGATGAAGAGCAGGAGGAAGGTGGGAACGTGGTGGGGGAGGAAGAGGAATAAAGAAGGACGGAAAGAGACGAGAGTTAGGATCTGCAAGTTTGGAGCACGAGCAATAAGCATCATGCAGTTAAGTTGAATAATTACGAGCACGCAGCTTAAGCCTGCTGCAGGTCGAGATTCGTATCGCCAGCACGAGGCCTCGCTGCTCCGGTTTCAAGTCTCGCTCGTTTCATCAAGCACTGTCTTTCTCAAACAATGGACTCAACACATCACAAACTACTACCGGGGAACGCTTAGTCGGTAAGTTCCTTCTTCTGCTTTATCTCTTATTGTTTGTTACAGCACAAACCACGGAGGCTGCGAAGTTTCCGTACGGAAACAACGAATCCTTATATAATTATGGCAGTGGAACATTTCAGAAAACAGCTATTTGGAAGACCTAAGATGAGATGATAGAAAAGTATTAAAGTAAATAATCTATGTATCTGCCTTTATTCATGTTGCTTCCACCTGAAGCAAGCATAGGGCATCCGTGAAACTCGTCGTTTCATTTCAGTTTCTCAAACTTAGACAAAGGGTAGGACTCCTTGGACGGGGTATCAGCCCGTCGCATGGCCGATACCTTACACAGGACAACACAAACATAGAATAAAAGTACAGACATCCATGCTTTGAGTGGGATTCGAACACACGATCCCAGCTTTCGAATGAGGGAAGACATTTCGTGCCTTAGATCGTGATAGGCAAAATAAAGAAACAAATAAAAGTTGTTCCTGTGCTCAACTGATTAAGCACTAAGCCATGAAGGCGTATGGGGGAGTTGAAGTAGAGATCCATATTTTCTTGACATCGACACTGTTTCGAGGTGAGTGGTCAGCTTCACCCCCTGCAGTTTTTTTTTTCCCCAAGGATAAGACACCTCCCCCGTATCCATTCGACAGGAGGATGGGTAGGCCCCAGAACCAGTCTGGACGATGTAAAGGAAAAAAAATTTCTTAACACTATCGAGACTCGAACTTCAGTCCTTCGATCGTCCAGCTCTTGCCGCCGATCACAGTGGCTGCACAGTCTAAGGCGTGTATTGTCTTCTCTCTACCGGCCATTGGGATCCTGAATTCGAATCCCATTCGAGACAAATATGTATATTCGCGTCATATATATATATATTGTCCTGTGTAGGCCTGTGATGAGCCGATTCCCCATCCAAGGAAAAGCGGGACGCCTTGGCATAGTGTCTCAACCAACTACGCTACCGCGTGGCCCAAAACTTACTAGGTCCGTACAGTAAGTGGGTTTTACACCTACACATATTGCCAGTCGCCTATATCTCTCTACTTTTGTTATGTGAACTTAAAAATGAACACGAATTCCTCGCTTATTCGTTCATTAAAGTCTCCCAGTTATATCATCAATGTAAACATATACACAAAACTGTTCGTTTTTCGTGCGTTTTCTCTTGAAACGTAGTCGAGTTTCGGGACACCAGCCTGCCAGGGTATGAGCTTTGTGGCAGAGGAACTGAATTGAGTAGAGACTTCGGAATTGGCAGTTACAGAATAATGACAAGAAAGGAATTAAAACTATGCATGTGTGAATTGAAGTTACAATTAGACTGCTATGCTCGTAAATCCTTTGCCAGGATACGGCTAGACTGAGAAACCTAGTGCGTGCATAGCACTTAACTGTAAATTATAAAAAAAAGTAAAGCTACCCCTGTACCATGCCGCGAAGGCCCATAGGGTTGTGAGACGTTGAGGGTCCCACACTATCTAGACAATCGGCTCAAAGATGGCAGTAAGGTTGTCAGCCTTATGCGCCGGCCGCGCTTTACTCCCCAGAAAAATTATGTAATTAATTCCTGGGGTTTACTCAGCCTCTAACAGAAATGAGTACCAGGAACTGTAAATTATGTAGATCAAATATCTGTAGTCCGCAGTTGTGAATGTATAAGGTGTTAATGAATCAAATCATCCCATCCAAAACCCTGTCTTATAAGTCAACCCTGCACGTGATATATTTCCGCTGAATTATTTTTATTATTTACCCATATGGATCCGCATACTGATGTATATATATCCGGTTCTGTCGTCTAGCAACCGCACCATGGAAGGAGAAATGAACAATTAATGGGAAAAACTGCATGAATTGATGTGATATGAGACTTGATATATAATGGACCAAAGATTGAGCAAAATAATATTTTATTGGTGAGAATTATTTGAACGTGCCTCTGAATCACGTGCCCGTCGCTAGAAAACTGCGACACTCCTGACGCGACGGTCATTTAAGGGAGTCGCTCTGATTGGTCTCGGATGCACCAGCATTGAGCCTACCGCGTACACCTCGCTCTCTCTGTACAGGGTGATTCTAAATTATTGTTGGGGTTTCTGTGGCCTAAAATTTGCAAACCGGAAAAGCAAAATAAATATGCTTAGGAATATGAAAATGCAATTACTGCAGAATGCTAAAAGGATTTCGTAAGTATTATTTTTGCTCTTCCTATTTGAAAATTATAGGCCACGGAAACCCCGACGCGGTAGCGTATTGGTTACGGCCCTATGCTACAAGCTGGAAATTCGCCAGTTCGAGTCCCAATGAGCTGAATTTTTTCAATTTACCTAATCCTTCCAGCCGCAATATGGTCCTGGGTTCGACTCAGACTCTAACAGAAATGAGCACCAGGAACCTTCCTATGGATTAAAGGGCGGCCGGCGCGTAAGGCTGACTTTACTGCCATCTGTGAGCCGATTGTCTAGAAAAAATGTGGGAGCCCCGACGTCTCACAACTAATGGGCCTACGCGGTCTGTTACAGAAATAGCTTTATTACATAACGAAATTGGCCGAACTCATTACAGCAAACAATTACATCATTCCGACTGTACCTCATATGAAGCAATTCCTTCTCTCGATAAGTATGTCCGCGCTGAGGAGTCCGTAAGCTTGTCACGTCCACAGAATTTATTTCTCAGCTGATCCCCGTTTCAATAATTTGCCGGTCCTGACCGCGGCCCACCAGATACCTACAGACCACACTTTGAGAACTACTGCTTTGGACTATTAATCAACTCCAAGTAAGGATCAAGACAGAGTTCGTGCAGCAGTATAACTGTTTAGACGTGCAATTTCTGTGATATCTTTACATTTGTTAAATACCGTCAAATAAAGGCTAATACTTTTATCCCAGCATGTAGTCAGGATGACTAACTATCAGTTTCTCTACGACCAACACAGAGAACAACTCCACCAGATGCGATCTATCAGTAGCATGTTGTGGGCCGCATAGGCTTTCGAAAGCAGAGCCATCTGGAGGCGTTTCAGGAAAATGTGATTACAGCTGCCATCTATGTCAACATTTTAAAACTCTTGCATCTGGCCCGTAGAATGTACTTGTGTTTTGCATGATTCTCAGAATAATAAGCGATTAGGCTGTTTCTTTCGCAGCATTAGGATTTATTCTTCTCTCGCCTATGTCAACCACCCCAAGCTCTCGTCTCTGTTGAAGGTTATTACTGAAGTCCGTCCAGTGTAAGATCTGGTGTACACCATACTTTGTGCAGGCAACTTCACGCAAACAAAGACCCGCGTATGTATATTTGAATTTCCCAGAGGCATATGAATATCAGATGCATGTTTAAAATAGAATTTACCAACAATCTAACGATGACATAACTGTCTGCGTCACTAACCGACTGCGACGCACCCTGGTGGCAGTAGTAGAGTACCAAGTTCAGTGTTAGCTGTCTTGCTAGACAACTTGGAACGATACGTGCTACATGCCCCCTTATCACATTCTCCTGCACTTGGTCATCCTGTTAGTATATTAAGCGAATTGAAATTACGAGGTCCTGATTATGCAAGCCTCTCCGCCCCCTTCTTATTTACCCCTCTTACATCCATGTATTATATTCTCCTCAGAATCTTGCTACCAAACACCTTCAGTTTAAAATTCACGGTTTGAATTGGATAATGATTTATGTTGTGGTGTTACAGGTTATGATTCCGTGCAGTACGGTAGGTGACTAGCAACATTTCGAAGGAAAAATTTGCTTCCATCTTCGGAACAGAAATATTTGGATGAGGTTGTGACCAAATTATATCGGTACGGTGCCTAAGAACTAGGCGAGAGGCAGGCATAGGCGTTGTAGCAATTTTAAAATCAACATGCATAACCTTTTGAAGCCCTAGAACACATTGCACCATAGACAAAACTTAAAATACTTGTAAGAGGACTGGACAGTTGTGCACTTGTTTGTTCGTTTTACTCATATCAGTAACGTGTTTTGTTTTCACTCTCTCTGCGCGCGCATACAATAGCCAGCTTGTTACATTACGAACACAGAATAAACCACTACGAGGCCAGTAATGGACACATAAATTGTAAGGAAATGACGGACGGAAAGTGTCCAAGGTTATCGTCTATTATATTAAATAAACAACATCAAACGGTTGACAAGCTGCAGTTAAAATGTTTGGGGGGGCGGCATTCACTCGCCACTGCACTCTATCTGGCATTAGACCAGATGAGTAAAAGAACTGCCACCCTATTTCATGAATATCCGTTTTAATATTATCCTACCATATTTGTAATGCAGATATTAAGAATATGTGGAACTGTGCATCCGCTCCTTCTCAGTCCTTTAAATCCCAGTGGTTAATATACGTACCGTCTGCTTTAACACACTAAAACAGCGCATTCTGCTCACGGAATGTATTTGTGTGTTTCGCATGGTTCTCACAATAAACACAATAAACCGGTTGGGCTTTGTAACGGAGACGTAGTTTTTCCTGTGAGGTACGAACTAAGTTTTTGAATATTATATAGAAGAAATTCAGTATTTAGTCATAGAGTGCTGCAGTCGTATATATTCTGTTGTTGAAATTAAGGGACACCCGGTCCGTAAGCCTCAAACATTACAGTGTCATACTGTGACGTGCAAGGAAACCAAACTGGCTTGCGCTGTATTCTTCAATTTCCATCTGAACTATTTTTAGAAGGATTAATTAAGCACAAGGAAGATTTTACTCTCTATGTCTCACCTGCATGTTTTCTCTTTCCTCCAAGTTCTTTGCACCAATATTGAACAGATATTTGTCATCACTCCCATGCGTACTATACGTCCCGCCCATCTCATCCTCTTTGCTTTGATCATCCGTAAATGAGTACACGTTTCAAAGCTCCTCACTGTGCAATTTCGTATGTCCTGTATCATCATCATAATCATCATGGTGTTGGCACGTGACACAGGGTACAAGCTGCAGAATCACGGAGACAAGAGAGGATCTGTGACGTCATGAGCCGGAAGCCGCACCTGTAAGGTGAGAGAGAGAGAGATAGACGAAGCCAACAAGAAATGGCTTTCATTCAAGAGTTCTCGAGTACGTGGGTGTTGCATTACATTCCAGCCGTGACGCGTGCAGTTGCCGATCTCACCCGGACACCCACGCACGGAGCAGGGATGTGTCTGACGACAACACCCACTTGCGAGAGGCTCAACGACTCCAGCTTGTCCACCTCACCTGCCTAATCCCTCATGACAGAAGTTGCAGACCCGTTTCCAGGATTCATCTCTTCTGGTAACACGCTCACGGACGTTATTATGAAATTTAGCTTATTATTAACTGTACAGCATAAAGTTCGTCTAAAAATAACATATATGATTTATATAAAGTGAATAATGGATATGCAGTATACAGTTTATGTTAATTAAACGCCTTAGCGTCTATTATAACGCAGTCTTACGTGCAACAACACGTCCAACAAAATGTATCAATGTAAGATTTGAGGCTTTCACGGCGGTGACTATGAAGAAAGCAGTCTTCTGGGATTTGGCACCGTGTATATGTGGTGTTAACCGACGTTTCGGAGGAACGTATCGCCTCCATCTTCAGGGTAGAAGACACAGTCTACTTTTACCGGTTCTCACGGTCTCTTTGCTTGCAGATTCTTGTATATATTTTTTTCTTCTACCCTGAAGATGGAGGCGATACGTTCCTCCGAAACGTCGGTTAACACCACATATACACGGTGCCAAATCCCAGAAGACTGCTTTCTTCAAAATGTATCAACTTTAAAAGTTTAAAAGTTCACTGTATATTTCGGCCAATATGGACTTCCTTAGGTGTTAAAATATTTTTGACGAGTAAGCTGCTTTCTTCTGTTGTCAACATATTGTCACGTGTTTCATTGACTAAGACGTAGGTTTGGATTGGTGAATCGATTTATTGGCTTTTCACTATTCTCAACTACAATCAGTTATTACACTCCCAAGATTATTGCAACTACAGCACGTGTAACGTCACACACTGAGTCTTCTAATTCTTCTTCTGGCCACATTGCTGTTCCCTTGAAACTGCGAAACTCAATTGAAGTCAATTCCTATTCCAGTATTCTCTCATATCCTCTCGGCACGGACCACACACAGAAAACATAGTTCCATTGTTGCGTTGCGCAGACCATACAGAAAACAAGTCACCTCGCCAGTCCATTGGCTCGCCGACTGTTGCCAGGCAAAGAGCTATAAAAATTTGTCCTATCGTTGCGTGACTTCTAACCGAGAAAGTTTTTATCGCGCCGTTGCCTAGCTATACACGTTAACAATATATGCAGGTCCTTTCAATGCGCTTGTGTGTCTGTAACAGAAGGTTTTAACACCTTATGATGGCCATATTGGAAACTTCTAAACTTTTAAAGTTAATACATTTTGTTGCACGTAAAACTGTGAATAATAGACGTGAAATGAAAAGTGCAACAGGATGCTACTATATAATATTAATTAGATGCCTGTGCCCACCTCACATAAACAATATTTTGCCTACGTTGCAAAACCAGCCACCTGATATTTAGGGAAAGAATCGCTGTTTATTTTGATCAGGATCACATACGTACTATTTGAAAGGAAAGGCTAGGTGGTCCGCATAGCTCTCAATGTGTTTAAACATTTCGGAAAGGAAGATTTCTGACGACACAAATTTGAACAGATCAGAATCATCATATGAGATACATGAATTCCAGCAAAATGGAACTATTTGATTAATTTTCGAATATATTGTCACGTGTAGGATGGCACGCGCGACGAAAATGATGGGTTCTATTTCAAATGATTGAGTTTATTGGCAGTTGGACTACAACCTCTCTTAATTACACTCAAATTACAGCGCTATCGTCGATTTACACAAACACACACACACACACAATTCCTCTCCTGGTACCATATTATTACTGCTAGTGAGGTGGGACTAAATCCCGTGTACTGCGGCCATTTCTGGCCTATTGTACCAGCCCCAGATGATAGGTGAGAGTGATTGTCGAGCAACTGATCGAATGAAGATTGGCAGGGGAAACCGAAGTACTAGGAGAAAACCTGCCCCAGCGCCACTTTGTCCACCACAAATCCCACTTGACCAGACCCGAGATCGAACCCGGGCCGTCTCCTGGTACCATAACCAAAACGCAGGAAATATAACAGTCTCACTGAATCACTCCAAATATTAGACATGAATGAAGCCTTCTAATCAAACTTTTAAGTCTTCACACGACGAACTTTCCGCGGCTATCTTCTATTGAGAACTCAGAACTGAACTGTAGCGCCTTTTTCTTTAAAGATAATTCATTTGCACGGACCCACGGAAAACACATCTGCTGTTGAAACGTGTTTACCGAACCATTCCATAGCAACGGTAGCGGCGCGGACCCCATACAAAAGAGTCTCTCTATTGTTGAGGTTGGTTTACCGAGCCGTTGCTTAGCAAAGCTCTGGCCATCCATTACCTTATGATCAATAGGGAATTGTTATCAATGCATCTGTGTCTGATTGTATCACTGAACCATAAAACACCTTCAAGTTAACAGCAGCCTCAAGTACGTAGGACAAGACAGACATCTCAGACAAATTTCTGGTACCAGGATTCAAGTGATGAGATCTCATTTATCAAGTTTTCTGGCGACATGTTTTCTCTGTTGCCTCTATTCTTATTTATTGCTTCGATTCTGCCATATTAATTTCAAACTCTATATGCTGCTGGGTCCTACACCCCGCGTTAATTACAAGGGCCGATTTGGTGCACGAATGACATCTCCCATACTGCCTAATCCAGATAATCAGACAATTCTTTCTGCCTAATCCACATAACCAGATAATTCTATCGCTGTCGTGCGCAAACTGCACAGTAGAGAGATAAACTTTCTACACAGACACAACTAACATAAAAGCAAGCCCATAGAGCTGTAGCCTTCAGAAGCGCAACAAATTCCGGGCAACCTTCTGCAGAATATGGTACTCACGTATCAAACTATAAAATATCTCAGATAATTTACTGCCCAAAGAACCTCAAATCTCATATTCTAGGTGTCCGCTATATGCCATCTCTGCCTGCGAGAACAAGAACTGCCCATAAATCCTATGCAATGTACTCAACCCACGATTCTATGTTGACTAGAACGGGAAGAGTAAACTTATTTAACTTGGTTTATCCTGGTCCGACCGACTCTGTGGTCTAGTGGTCAGCGTTCCTGGCTACAGATCTAGAGGTCCGGGTTCGATTCCCGGCCCTACCAGATTTTTTTCTGAGAAGTAGTGGGACTGGAACGGGGTCCACTCAGCTTCGTGATGATAATTGAGGAGCTGTCTCAAAGAAATAGCGGCTCCGGTCTAGAAAACTGAAATTAACGGCCGTGGTAATTCGTTGCGCTGGCCACGCAACACACTCTATCTGCTAAAATTGGCACTAAACTTCGCCGACAGGCGGCGGTCGCTCGGTCGGTATAGTTCGCTTGCGGACTAAAACCACGGAGTTTTTTTATCCTGATCCGTCACACTAGTAATTGTATATAAGATTTTTAACCACCGTCCAGTGTGACTGATTAAAGTTTTGTTTTTAATTTTTTATCCTTTATGTTTCGGTCAAAACGACCATCTTCAGAAGGATATTATGAACACATATGTGAACTACTATTAACGTGTCATAGATATAAATGTTATATCTTTTAATTAATACTAACATGTACTTACTTACTTACTTACTTACTTACTCATGGAGCTGAGCCCTTCTGGAGGAGCCGCCAATTCTGAAGCTAGTCAAGAATTTCCCAGCATTTTATGGAACCCTAAGGTTCATTACCGTGTTCACAAGAGCCCTCCACTGGTCCCTATCCTGAGCCAGATCTATCCAATCCATACCATCCCATCCTATCTCTCTAAGATACATTCTAACATTGTCCACCCACCTACGCACTGTACATCGACTCGTTAAAATATCTAAAATTATTACAATAAATCTGTTTATAAAGTAGTGTACAATATTTTTACACAATAGGAACGCTCCATAATGTCCATAATATAATTGCAGAGCTTAAAAAATCGCCTACTGAGTTCAACTGGGTCCACTCGGCACGGCGGCCACTGATTGGCCTATTATAGCCGGCCCCGGGTAATTATGATGATGGAGAATTTGGTGGAATGAAGATTGGCCGGGGAAACCGAAGTACTCGGAGAAGACCCGCCCCAGCGCCACTTAATCCACCAAAAATCCCACTTGACCAGATATTGCAGAGCTTTCATGATCAGAAACTGCGCTGTGGAATATTCATCTTCCATTAGGGAGAGGAAGTGTAACGACAGGAACCGAACTGGTTCTAGAGTAGAGCAAATATTGTANTAATATCCTTCTGAAGATAGTCGTTTTGACCGAAACATGTAAAGGAAAAAAAAATTTAAAAACATTTGTTTCAATCACGTGACAGTAGTTAAAAATCTTATATCCATTAAATTTAGTCTTATGATAAACCTCAGATTGCAACCCTGGAGAAAGAACTAATCTCTAAGACAGTCGAGAAATTCCCAATATCTTGTGGGAAATGAGTCTCTATTTTCTTGGGAAAATAATCCGGCCACTGGGCACACCTTGACTCAAGTATATCTATTCACTGTACACCCTCCCCCACCCAATCTCCTCAGGATATATTTAGTCTGCTTACCCCATTTTGTCTCCTTATTCTCTGTCCGAAGATAGGGTCTAGCTTTATCCATTGGTCCCAACTGAGTAGGTTTTACCTGAAGACGGAGACAGAATTCAGTCTCGAAATCTTGTTTTGTAATATAAACAGAGGGGAGTTTTTATATGAAGACAAGACAATGGATAATGCCCAGAAACATAATATATGTCCCGTCCTCTTATTTAAAAAAAAATTACAACAAAATTTATGGATTCACCTTCCTACCTGTGTGTGTCCCCCTAATTTTTGTTAGGAGGCTTATGAGATCAGCTTGTTATCTGTTTACGTGTCTGTGTGTCCCATATAAATTTTTGTTTTCTGTGCGGTACATGTTGAATCAAAGGATATATGCGAATAGTTCTTCCTAGAACTTCTTGTGATATTTTCCTTTCATTTACATCTACGTCTTCCGCGTGGTCCAAGTCCACTGTCTTTTGTAACATTTCGCAAAAATGTACGTCTTTCTCTGTGAGGAGCTTTGAGCTTCATTCCAGCCGCCAAGCTGGATGACCCACGACTCTCTATCCACTACACTTGCAGCTGTCCTCTGTCTCCTCTGTCTGGAAGCTGAGGGAGCCCCACGCCTTCGCAACAGAAGACATTAACATATGGAGCTGCTTAAATACCTCAAATTGTCCGAAGGAAGGGAGAACAATATGTTAAAACCGGCCTTACTACCCCATTCTAAACACGCTCCCCACCCTTTGGGAATATTTTGCTTTTTTCAGTTGTTACCTTATGAAATATGAAGGCATAAACGTACATAGCTTCGAAATTAAAAGCGTTGCTAAGTAACCCAAGCTGGGAAAACAAATTTAATCCCTAAAGTACAGTGGTAACTATATGTGCCACACACTTTGATATTAGTAAAACTACATATTTACGTGTTTGTGATACCTACAATAAATAGCTATTATTTTCCTGAAGATTGTTAAATGCCGGATCTTTGTAATGGAGACGCAGTTTTCTCTGTAAGGCAAAAACTGAAATTTTAAACAGGCCTATTATTTAGATGAACCCCAGGCTTCAGAATGTTGAGAGTATCTTCAACAGAAGCCTGTGCCCCTCACATTCCGGGGGCGTCACAATGGGCTGCTTTCACGGTGTCTAATTGCTCATGAAAATGCGCCTTTGTTATCATGAACGATCTCGGTTGTCTGTCATACACTTCAGGGCCCCTCGAGGGCTTCTGGTTGGTAGGAATGGCATCGTCTCAGAGGCCAAGAGGTCAACATTCGTTGGTGGCCAGCTCAAAAGCTTTCAAATGAATTTACCATCCTGTTCGCCATCACTACAGCAGCTTCAGGTGTGGAAAAGGCATCCAAATTAATCGGTTCGGTGAAAAGCAACACGGCTTTCTGTAAAGAACGCGGACACAACCCAACAAGAACCTCATTCGTCTCTTATAACGTTACTCATTCGCCATTAGTCCTGCCCTTTGGATGACGTTATTGTTATTATTGCGCCAGGATAGTGCAGTTGCTGTAGCAACTGCCCGTGGGCTGGACGACTGAGGAGTCGGAGTTCGAGTCCCGGTAATATCAAAAATGTTCTCTCCAAGTCGTCCAGATCCGCTCTCATGCCCATCCAGCCTCCTCTCCAAAGGGTACAGGGGCTTGTTCCACGGAGGGTAAAGCGGCCGGGGCGTGAAGCTGGCCACTATTCTGCAACTAGTACCGAGGTCAAAGAAAACGTGGATCTATACATCCACTTCCCCATACGTATTCATGGTTTAGTGCTCAATTAGGTAAGCACAGGGACATCTTTACGCATTATTATTATTATTATTATTATTATTATTATTATTATTATTATTATCATTATCATCATCATCATCACTTGTATCCTGACAACGAAACTAAATAATGGGTTCCGGATGGATAACTCTATTTATTGGCTACTTTCATACGTGGTAACTACGATTCGTTATTTCACTTTCAAGACTGTTATACCTATGATCTTGATAATTTGTACTCTTCACTAAATATAATTAGAATGATCAAGTTTAGAAGGATGAGGTGGGCAAGGCATGTAACACGAATGGGGAGCAGAGGAATGCATATAGGATATTGTTTGTAAAGCCAGAAGACAATATTAAAATGGATCTTAGAGAGATAGGATGTTGTAGTATGGACTGGATTGATCTGGCTCAGGATAGGGACCAGTGCTCTTGTGGACAAGGAAATGAGCATTCGGGTTCCGTAAAATGCTGGGAAATTCTTGAGTAGCTGCACAAAGGGCGGTTTCTCAAGAAGGGCTCAGGTCCATGAAGTTGGTTAGTTAGAAATCTAAACTTAAAATGCTGTCTGCTGACGCAACGTTGGTCATTGATACTGGATGATAGTGAAAAATTGGGTTTTATTGAAGTAGTCAATCTCCCATTGTATTACAAATGAATTTTATGGATAACAATCACTGAACACAGAACTGTAATTCTATCTTGTGTTTTGTATTGGTGTTAAACTTGGTCTCTTACATTAATAGAGTAAAGGTGATGGTGTTTCAGAACAGTTTGTTGAGGAAATTACAGAGCGTGAAACTAAGAGTAGGGTGAAGAAAGTTGTAGAACATGGAGCTTAACAAATTGTAGACTTCAATGACTGTTTAGAGGAATAATTAGCGAATGATGTGAAAAAAAAAAGTTAGAAATTTAAGTCCGAAGGTCTCAAGGGAAGATCTTAGGAGACCTTGCCGAAGCCCTAAATCGTAGGATAATATTGAAATGAATGATAAAGAAAGAGGAATGAGAGATGTAGATTGGATTCTCTTAGTTCAGGCTCAGATATTTTGATTCTATAAAAAGTGTGGAATTTCTTGACGAGCTAAGCAACTATTAGCTTTCTGCAGCAATAAATCTTGATGTAGTATTCAAGGAGATAATAAAACGTAACATACATTAAACTGAAATGATGGTTGAGAAAGATTACCATTTGGGAATAAAATAATACGTTCTATGTTTATAACCTTGATGAAAATGAAGGGACTAACCTGAGTGCGCCCTGACAAAATACCTTTCCCATAATGCGCATCGCTTGATCTTGTAATTGCTGTATAATTCGTAACACTTTATTTCTCATCAATTTAAATTAAGAGTTTCGACTCTATGACAAGGCATTCGGTCATCTGCTTCATTTAGTTGCAAGATAACAAAGAACACGACTTTATCCATCAAGTTTCATAAAACCCAACGTAATTATTTCTTTAGAATGCTTAAACACGTCGCCATCAGCAAAGGCCGTGGCGATGATTGAATACGTTCCACTAGAGTGCGTGATTATATACTCAGCTCATCTCCCCAAAAATCCGTCTTTCTGTTAATTGCTGACCTCGGGGTCCACATCCGGGGTCATCTCTCATCTGCGTAAACTAGCCAGTGGACTCTGAACGCTATATGAAGTCATCACGAAATTTTCGTCCGAATTACGCACAGAAGGAGAGGGTGCATGCAGAGTGATCCCTTAAAGGTTAACATATTTCATGTAAAATTTAACATACGTAATAATTGTAGCAAAATAATGACTTTGTAGACAGCGCCCGTTTCTAGGCAACATATTCCTTCCACGCACAAGTGGACTAAATTAGAGGTGTTCTCCATGCAGTCCGTGCGACAACTGAGTGACGCAACAATAGAAGTGTTCGAAACGTTTTTTCTGTGTGATCCGTGCCTAGATGTTATGAGCAGACAGTCAGTGGAGTTGAGTGAAATTTTTCCGAGGCACATGCCAGTTCGCGACTTACACATGGCTTTCAGAATTCCGTACCTGTATGATTATAACATTTATGCAGGCAAACAAGAGGCTTAAACTTGGTGACGGTCAAGCATATGGCCGTTGAAGTAACTAGACTGTCGTTGTAGCGGAAGCTACTAGAAATAGGGCATAATCTGCTGTACTGAACCTGGACTGACAGAAGCCCTGTATTTTAAATACATTCATAAACATGTAATATTTGAGGTTTTCACGGCGGTGACTATGAAGAAAGCAGTCTTCTGGGATGTGGCACCGTGTAGATGTGGTGTTAACCGACGTTACGGAAGTCACCAACACCAATCTGCTTGTACCCGTTCTCACGGTCCCTTCGCTTGCGGATTTTCTTATTTTTCCTTCTACCCTGAAGATGGAGGCGATACGTTCCTCCGAAACGTCGGTTAACACCACATTACACGGTGCCACATCCCAGAAGACTGCTTTCTTAATTCATAAACATGTTTAACATGTAAAATATAAATATCTTTAACGTTATGACAAATGACTTACTGTTGCAGAAAATTACTCTAACAAAAGACAGACCCGGTATCTCTTCAGAGAGGGTGCCCAAAATAACAAGACCGAAACTGTCAAACAGCAATAAATAACTGGTCATAAAACCCAGATTGGGCTCGACACCAAGACTGGCTGACTGACCGTCAGTTGCAATATGAGTTGAGTTGAATGAAATGGAACCACTTACTTGGTGAGTGAGTTAGACAGAGGACTGTGCTGTAAAACCATGGTGAGCTGCTGCTGTTATAAGCTTGTTGCTAAGGCACGGAGATAGTTCGGAACCCCAGAGGAAGGGAAACGTCCGCCGTTGAAAGCCGTTACCAGACAACGACTGGTGAAGACACAGCAGAATGGAAAGATTTTGTGCGTGCTGTAATAAATTGTAGGGTGTGTGAATTAACGATAGCGCTGCTGTTACGTGTAGTTACGTTCTGTAAGTAATAAATAAATCCAATTACTAATTCAAATCCCGTTTATGTTCGCTCAAAATCTTGGAAATATATATAATACGCGTAGTTTTCTTTAATTCAAATATATTTTTTACTGTCCGGAAATTGTCTGCTTCCTTCTGCAGCAGGAGCACCAACGCTTCAATCCATATCTGAAACAGAATATTATATTAAGTGTTAAAATTATAAATTGCATTTTAAAACTTTTCCTTGAAGAAGCCTTTAATATTTGAAAATATTCAGTGTCGCACATTATTTTCGTTTCACGCATTGGAGACCGTATTGAATGTATTCTGAAATATGGCCATCATCACAAACACTTATTGAACTATTTCAAATTTAACGATAGCAATGTCCGTTGAAAAGTAACGGAAACTCTCTGAATGGATAGCCTATAGCTTTAAAGTCAACATCTTTTCTTTACGTTTTATCGCGTTTACAGTTTTGGTTTCTCTGCAGAAAACCCATGTCTTTCTAATCTTCATATTTTACGTCGTTTCTTCAAGTTCTTTATCCTTTTTTACAATTTTATCCTTCACTCCTTTCTCATATATTCCTTTTATGCACCCGTTCTATCACAATTCCTCACACCGTTTCTTTCTAATTCTCCTTCGCGTTAAAACAGTTCAGGTCGCAGGGGGGACAGCAGTATCTGTTACACACCGGCAGTTTCGGTGTGCCCTAAAACGGCAGACAGTGACACAGGCTTACATGAAACTGGCTTCAATATGGCAGGCAGAATGAATTTCAGCGATATCAACCAAAATCCAATTGCGTTAACGGTAGACTTCAAAGGGTTTTGACAGTGGTGTGTAACACTCAGAATTATTGTTTTTTTTTACTTTTCCATCGTCCGGTAATCTAGGAACTAGAAAACACGACGTTTCGGAAGATACATCTGTTTCCTTCCTCAGGTGAGGGAGGGGTAGACACCTACTCAGTTCGGTAACTTGGAAAGAACTAACCTCAATCACTGTTTGAATCTGACAGGGATTGCCAGTGATTGAGGTTAGCTCTTTCTAAGGGACCGCACCATGGGTCAAGCAGTTAGTCGCTGGCTTCCCACCGCGGCGGCCCGGGTTCGATCCCGGGTCTGGTCAAGTTGGATTTGTGGTCAAAAAAGTGGCGCTGGGGCAGGTTTTCTCCGAGTATTTCGGTTTCCCCTTCCAATCTTCACTCCACCAATTGCTCCACAATCACCCTCTCCTATCATCTGTGGCTGGTACAATAGGCCAGAAGTGGCCGCAGTACAAGGGACTTAGTCCCACCCCACTAGCAGTAAAAAAAGGGACCCAACTGAGTAGGTGTCTTCCCCTCCCTCGCCTGAGGACCTAAATAGATCCAATTTCCGAAACGTCGTGTTTTCTAGTTTCTAGAATACCGGACGAAGGAAAAGTTAAAAAAACCTAGTAATTCTGATTACGAGGCTATATATTGTGGCAGACGGGTACCAATGTTTCGAGGACCCTGTCCTGTATTTCTCTCTTCAGAGTACAAGACACAAACATCTGTACCCATCTACCAGACTAGACGGTGTCACATCCCAGATGACCTTAATCTGAAGTTTATGGATCACTTGTAATGTCAACTTCCGACAGTCAGCAGGTGGGATGCCCGGAGCAACACAAATTCGAAAGAGGCTGTCCCACCGGTTGCAGTGGCGGACTGTGTCCAGCACGCCTACAAACGTCTCTGTTCAGAGGTTACCACTCTGGTCTCCTGTGCTGGAAAACATGGAACTGAATCCCAGTCAAATTACCGAATGATAAGCTATGAGCTCGACGAGTTCGAGAACCGGTAGGGTCAAGAATTTTCTCTTCTCCACGTCGTCCAGACTGGCTCTGGGATCCGCCCTACCTCCTATCCAGTGGGTACCGAGGGCCATTTCTCTGGGGGTAGAGTGGCCGGAGCATGAAGCTGACCACTCACTTCCAGCTAGTGCCGAGGTCATGATCTATACATCCACTCCTCCATACGCCTTTATGGCGTATATTATAAATTTCGTAAATATCTCGTAGCAAATTCTAACGTGGGACGCGCGGAGAATATTACAAATTGGTATAAATTTTTCATTTGGACACCTGACGAGAGCAGTCATCTCAGAAAACCATGGCGTAAATGGGAGGGGAATATTTCAGTGCATCTAGAAGAAATAAGGCATATGGACGTGCTGGAGAGCTTCTGTGAATACGGTAATGAACATCCGCGTTCCGTACAGGTGAGCAGTTGCTTGATTAACTGAGAGAACATTAACTTGTTAGTGAGGAACCAGCTGTAAGCATTAAGTCAGTCAGTCAGTCAGTCAGTCAGTCAGTCAGTCAGTCAGTCAGCTAGGCTGAAGAAATTCTGGAATAATATGTGAAAATTGGCTGTATCCTCTTCCTTCTCTATTGGCGCGTGTATGAGTGTGACTATAGACGGGGTTTGGATTAGTAATTGGATTTATTGAAATTTTACAAATCCGTGGCTACAAGTAATTATAACCGCTTCACTAATTCAAGTGTTTTAGAGTTCACTAGAGCATGATCTAAGTCTTTCAGTCTTTTACAATTCTCGCTAGTCGTTGCCCGGTAACGGCCTATAATGGCGGACGTTCTCCTTCCTCTGGGTTCCCGAACTATCCCCGTGCCTCAGCTACCAGTTTCTGACAGTTCACTGCAGCAGTCCTCTAACTGACTGATCATTAACTCACTTCATTCAACTCTACTCACCTCAACTGCACTAAGTCGCCAACCAACCACTTCGCTTCACTTCACTCAACTGAACTGAATTGCATTCTTTCACTGATTGTTCTGGTTATAACATGGACGGCACAGAAAACATCATTCCTCTGTTGCTGTAACCACTGTTGCGTGCGCAACAGTCAGCGAGGACCGCGCAAAAATCACTCTTTCCAGCCATTTCATTGGCCCATGTTAAGAATATATTGCCTTCTTTACAGAATCATCACTTAGCAACGGGTCTACGTGCTACAATTAATACATAGTTCATAGTTTATTAAGAAATATCAACACTATGTGATTCAAGGTCGCTGAGGCAAATCGGTTACATGAAATCTTTTCAACTCAATGATGCGTTGAAGTTAATAACGCGGTTACATATCAGGCGATTTTTAAGAAGAAGAAGACCCTGAGGAGAATATTTTGGCAAAGATAAATGAAGTAAAGACGATAGGGCGAAAATGGCGTACCGAGGGCGCACGAAACGTAACCAAATACTGTTACCAGATCTGCAAACATGTTTCTGGACATTACCCATCATCTTGTTATGTATCTAAAACACAGCGTTTCGGACACTAGTTCTGTCTCCATCTTCAGGTACTCAGAAACCAGGAACTAGAATCCAGTCTCCGATAGTTGTTTTTGAATAAAACAGGGCGGTGTTTTTGATAAAAACAAGTAAAAACGGTAAAGTAATCCCTGTAACAGGCCGTGGAGGCCCATAGGGTTATGAGACGTCAAGGTTCCCACATATTCTAGAAAATCAGCTCACAGATGGCGGTGAGGTTGTCAGCCTTACGAGCCGGCCGTCCTTTATTCCTCAATAAAATGCCGGATACTCATTTCGGTTAGAGACTGAGTCGATCCCAGGGTCACAGTGCGGCTGGAACGATTAGATTAACTGAAAAATCCGATGGCCTCATTGTGAATCGAACCCGCGACCTTCGACTTGTAGCATAGTTCCGCAACCAACTACGCTACCGCATGGCCCGTGGATAAAATGAGGATGATTGATAATGTCCAAAAACAAAATATTTTTAATAATTTACCATCGTCACACACCGTTAGAAGTTGAGTGCTTAAGAAAGTAATGGTTATTTTGTTTTCTGTAGTTTAGTTTAAAATATCGGCGTTTTCTACAATATATTGAGTCGAATGAGGAGATGTTTGCTGACTAATGATTTGGAAACAAGTGATCTTATCCTAATTAAGGCACTGAGGAAAACTGTGAAAATCGCCGTCATAATATGCAGGGTGCCGGCAGAGTTTCGAATTAAGAACTGCAGAATTACAAGTGTAGACCCTTACCACTAGACAAATCCGTTCATTTACCTTATCAAGAAATTCCTCTCCTTTTTGGAACCAGAAGTTTTATTACCGTACATGTAGAAGCCGATTAATGGTCTCTATCCTGAGCCAGATTAATCCAGTTGACACCCTGTTTCATTACAGCATGGCCTTACATATTACCAAAGTGTTAATAAGTGTGAATTTTTATTTGGTGTAAACGTTTAAATCCGGGAACTACACAACACACGAGTAAATCTCTTTTTTCCTTGGCACTACAGCCCCAGTGGGCCTAGGCCTACCTCCATGAACTTCTCCGTTCACTTCGGTTTTTCTTGATCTTACACATTCGGTAGGACTCCTTGGGCGGGTGATCAGCTCGTCGCAAGGCCTCTACCTGTACACAAACACAGAAAAACGGACACACACAAACTAAACATCCATGCCCTGAGTGGGATTCGAACCCACGATCCCGGTTTCCAAGCGAGCGAAGATAGTACATGCCTTAGACTGCTCGGCTACCGTGACCGGCAGTAAATCTCTTTAACCGTCTTAATTTTAAGTACATTTGTAATATAGTATTTTAAGACTCATTTCCTACTGCAAAGACAATTTACTGCATCGATATTATAGAGATCAGCAGGTTTATACGGTTTAGATATTGTCAAGATTTAGGGTTGATGCGTGGCTTATAGACAGGTTCTGGATTGATGATTGGATTTATTGACACCTTACACACAACTCTGGACTGCAGACAATACAGTGCAAACACTGATATACACACTTTACAGTTCACCGTTACACACACACACACACACACACACACACACACACACACTAGGTTTCTCAGTCTTCATTGGTCGTATCCTGGCAACGGATTTATCTCAGTCTTACTGTCGCTTCAAATCGCACACAAAGTCTTCTTTTCACAGTCTAGTTCCTTTCTTACCGTTTATTCTCAATTATCTTTGATTACAATCTCCAAAACTCGACCCATTTCGTGACAAGAACTCACTCAAATTAACTTTATTTCAACTGAACTCTCTCAGCTTCTGACATCTGACTGCTTCATAGTCAAAGTCATATTGTGACTGACGATCAGTCAGTCAGTAAGTCTTGGTGTCGAGCCCCATCTGGGGCTCATGACCAGATATTAATTATTACCGTTTGACAATTACGGTCTTATTTTTGTGGGGCGCCATTTCTGACGAGAGGACGGGTCTGTCTTTTGTATATGCTGCTGGCCCTTGCCAGCGCAGTCTTTCTCGGGTCCGAGTCCCTTGGGACTTGCGACCATATTTTACTGTCTCAAATTTGAGACTTCCCTTTTCGTCGCCTCCTACGACTCGCAGGGTCACGGTGGAGGTATTCGACCCCGCCTCCACACGGGCAAGCTGTCTCATTCTGCTCTGGTCAGANTTAGCTATCACGGCAGTCTAGTCACTTGAACGGTCGTATGCCTGACCGCCGCCAAGTTTAAGCCTCTTATACTTTCTGTGTCGGGCTTCGCCTTGTCCGATGTTGCGAACATTCTCATTATCATGATTTTGTATGACTTCTGCTTGTTGCCTGCATAATTTTCCTTCAAACTTCTCGTTATATAGCCTCGAAGCGGACCCCGCGGAAAAGACCGTATTCTACTGTCGCATATTGTTTTAAGCGTGTTTACTGATCAGTTGTCTAGCAATAGACGTCCTATTGTTGCGCCCTTTGGCTCCCGCGGGAATGTGTTTACCGAGTCCTTACCTAACAGAGGGTCTATACGTCACGACATATAATCCATGTTTATTGTGAAAATCATACCAAAAGACAGAAATGCATTTTATGACAAAAATAAAGATCGTTTAATGTTTAAGTTGGCAGTACATACTGCCTTTCATAGTGAGACACCGTGAATTGTTAAGGCCAGTGTGTTTAGAGGCACGGCGGAGTTTTTGGATATTTACCCAATGTGAGATTTAAAAATTTACTTAAATTCTGTAAGAATGGCTTGGATAGCGACTGGAGTTCTATTCTCAGCAAAGGCAAAGAAATATTCGCCACAGTATCAAGACCATTTCTGGGGCTCACCAAGCCTCCTATCTGATGGATACGGAGGGTTTCTTCCCAGGGAGAAAATCGGCCGGGACGTGAAACTGATCACTCAATACCATTTAATGCCGAAGACAAGAATGGTGGAGCTGTATTTTTACTTCCCCATAAGTCTCAATGGAGTAGTTTTTATTTAATTAAGCACAGGGACAACTTTACGTTTTACTTTCTAGTAAGTATTTTTGTCGGAAGTAGCTACCATGTTCAGCGCGATGTCGCCAGTCGCCCACTGAACCCCGCGTGGCCCTGGAAGGCGCTGTTTTAGTCTGCCACCGACATTAACATACAATCACTGAACCTATGAATGCAGAAAACACAATACTCGTCCGCCCTTCACATCCGCATTGCAAGGGTTGAATCCTCTTGTGTTCTCGTGTTGGGACAAATGCCAAGAACCACTTTCTCACCTCGCAGGCATCAGTTATGGGTCATCATAATTTTGCTCAAATCGTGAAAGATATTAACCTCCCAACAGTATGGGTTAACAAGAGAGTATCATGAACAGTGTTAGCCCTTCAGAACACAGTATAATACCTACTTAGCATTAGAAGAAACTTGCTTTATATCTAGAGAGTGTATTTATATATTCTGTAAAAAAAGTAAAGTTGTCCCTGCGCTTAACTAACCTGCTTTTCGTCATTCCAAAATAAAGTGTTCCTCGCTTTTGTTCGGGCTTTCCTTCTTCACATATTCTTATAATATTCTTCCTTTCCTTTCTCTTCGTAGCTTGATCACGAGATTAACAACAAAACGTGAGTTTAAAAGGTCTTGTAAGATTTTAAGTTCTTACAGCTGTGGTTATGAAGAATCTTATCTTCTGGAATTTTTTTTTTTTTTGCTAGTGGGGTGGGACTAAGTCCCTTGTACTGCGGCCACTTCTGGCCTATTGTGCCAGCCCCAGATGATAGGAGAGGGTGATTGTGGAGCAATTGGTGGAATGAAGATTGGCAGTGGAAACCGAAGTACTCGTAGAAAACCTGCCCCAGTGCAACTTTGTCCATCACAAATCCCACTTGACCAGACCCGGGATCGAACCCGGGCCGCCGCGATGGGAAGCCAGCGACTAATCGCTTGAGCTATGGCGCATCATCTAATAATCTAATCCTCCCCATCCTCGTATCGCAGAAGAAGACCATACTCTTCTCCATATGAATGGTCCAAAGAGCCCCAAATTTTATATTAACCGAGTGTTTTGTGTAATAAAGAGGTTTCCTGCTTGCTGTGTGGTAATAACATACTATTGAAATAATATTTTAAACATTTTCATCTTACAAATTGTCAATGTTAACAATTATATTACTGTAAAATTAAGTGGGTCTCTTCAGCCTTAAAATTCAGCTGCGCAGTGTAACGGGGATTGGTGAAGGGATCCTAGGTCCTGTTAAACGTGCTCGTTACATTTCACGTGCCTTAAGCAGATTGGCGTTCCGCGCAGAGGTTAATGTGGCAATACGAGCTATTCGCACCGTCAGTGTACCTCCTTTCTGTTATCTGCTACAATATCTAAACCCCATAGATTTGGAACACCGATCGCAGTGGCCGCACGGTCTGAGGTATGAGGTATGAACTGTCTTCACTCGCTCGAACCCTGGGATCGTGGTTTCGAATCCCACTCAAGGCATGAATGTCTATTGGCGTTTATTCTCTGTTTGTGTTGTCCCGTGTGTAGGTAACGGCCTTGCGGCGAGGTGATCACTCGTCCAAAGGGTTCTACCGTCTGTATAAAAAAAGTTACGAAACTGAAGAAGAGACCAGGGCCCAACAAAGGGCTGTAGAGCCATTGATGAATGGATGAATGAGAAAGAACAGTTCAGATCGGTAATATGTTTTGTTGTAGTTCATAGTGAAGTCCTCCCGGACTATCACCCACGTGAATATCGTGCTAGAACCTGATGTTTCGGAGGCTGTCAGCATTTCCATCATCAGAAGTTGATGAGTTCCTAACTGCAGGCTGTATTCACAGAGAGGGAAGAAACTATGGGTTGGGGGGGGGGTTAGTGAGGGTCACTACATTCGGGAGGGGAGAATTTTGTTTTCTCAGCTTCTGAAAGGTCTCAGACAGTGCCCATTTGTCCTTCTGATAGACGTAAATTTTGAGAGAGGGCAAATCTTTGAAAAATGAAAAGTAAAGCCTCAGGATGTGGTCTCTGTTACGAGCAGAGGAGAGAATTTTAGCAGGGGCGAATAATCTGAATTAATTTTGATATAAACGCTGGGAGGGCCGCATCAGAGCGAAACTTTGATTTAACATTGAAAGGGTTAAAGAGGGGGGGGAGAAACTATTGCCACGTATCCGGGGTTTGCGTGACTAATAAGACGGGTTTTGAATTTGATGATGGAATTTACTGGACCTTTATACAACTGGTTACAACAGTTCACAAATCACTATCTGACGCACTGACATCTTCCAACTGGACACTCCACGGGAACTACTCTGACTTCCAACTGAACTGGAAAAGAACTGAACTGTCAGTTATTGTTGGCTTCTCGTTATATAACCTCTGGTCGGACCACAACACAGAGTCAGAGTCAGAGTCAGAGTCAGAGTCAGAGTCAGAGTCAGAGTCAGAGTAAATTTCAGAGTTACCTTACGACTGGCGTTTACCGCCAATCAATTCTTCTTGGCGACAAATCCCTTGAGACTCACGACCAGTAATTTTATTTTCCAGCTAAACACTTGCGGTTATAGTCCTTATGTAATATCCCCTCTGACGAGAAGACGGATCTGTCGTTTACAGTTACTGCTGTCCTTGCCAGTGCAGTCATATGACCATATTTTACTGTCCCAGATTCGAGACTCCACCAACCTGGAGGGCCAGGTTCGAGTATTTATATCTCCCAGGAATAGAGTGGCTCAGTTATACCCCCAGGCAATGGGTTCCTTTTCTCGCCTGCTACGACTCGCAGGGCTACACAGAAAACAAATTTGTTGCACAGCAGTGGATATATGCGAACCAATTAGAGAACTCTTTCGACACCAATTCTGTTGTTGTGTGCGTTGAATGGAAATGGGTCTACTGTATTTTTGGTAGCGTATATGTTGCGGGCTTGTGTACCGAGTCGTTCCCTAGCAATGGCTCTCCATGTCACAGTATTGTAGAGGAGGGTGTCATACCCACAGCATGTGCTGTCGGCTGCCCCAATACGGACCGATGAGGGAAGAGTGGTTGGGGGGGTGGAAGGGTGAGAGAGAGTGAAGTACTAGATTGTAATAGAAAAGTGCGTTAAAAGGGGAAGTCATTGGAGAAGTGAGATCACACTGTGCATATTGCAGAATTCTTTAAGAGGGACTGAACAAAAGGGAGAGACCTGACAGAGAACAGTCTCAAACGTTAATCACGTGCAGTAACAGCCTCATATCAAATTAGGGTTTATGTGGGCATCATTTTATAAATTCAAGTCATGAATGAGATGTGCTCTTGAGTCTAAACAGCCCGGGAGTATAGTTACATGTAGAGCCCGGCAATTTCGGCAGGTACTCCCCATGACATTAGCAGAAATGACTCCACATTACCAGACATTCGTCACTAATGACGTTGCAGCCCTCTCAGCGGAAGGTGGGAAAATAAGTATACAGTACGAACAAAAAGTTTCCGGGATAACTGCGCGGTGGCAGTTCTGCAATTAACAGAAAGTTACTCTAATAAATGGGGAGAGACTGTAGTGAGATGAATAATTTACAGTTAATATAACTTTAGAAATTATGCTTTATAAAATGAGATTATAACTGTCCGTGCCATAGCTCAGGTAGAGGCCGAGGTTCATCCCCAGTGCAGTCCTCTTGGGATTCTTTGTGGATAAACTGGCACTATGGCATTTATTTCTCAGAGGACTTCGGTTTTGCTTTCTAATTAGCGTACTACCAACCCAGGCCAGGTACAATGGGAGCAATTGTGGCCTCCCTTGGCACTACAGCCCCAGTGGGCCTAGGCCTACCTCCATGAACTTCTCCGTTCACTTCGGTTTTTCTAGATCTTACACATTCGGTAGGACTCCTTGGGCGGGTGATCAGCTCGTCGCAAGGCCTCTACCTGTACGCAAAGACAGAAAAACGCACACACAATAACTAAACATCCATGCCATGAGTGGGATTCGAACCCACGATCCCGGTTTCCAAGCGAGCGAAGACAGTACATGCCTTAGACCGCTCGGCTACCGTGACCGGCGGATGAACGCCCTTAGTCTGATACAAATACAAGAAGCTCCGTGACACGTAAGCTATATAATACAAATTGTTCCAGGGAGTTCTTAGCTAGTAAAGAAATAACTGTGCTGGAACACCTTCCATATTCACCGCATCTAGCCCCAGTGACATATTTCTCTCCTTGAGAATAAAGGAAATGTTGAAAGGAAGGAATTTTGATGACACTGTTGATATCAGGATTAGTACGAAATTCCACAAAAGCAGCTCCAAAATTGTTTTGAAGGGTATACTAGGCGCTGGCATAGGTGTATAGCTTCAGAATGGGAGTATTTTGAAAGCGACCACAGTGATATACAGCTAAGATATGTGTAGCACTTTTACCGCGATGATTTCGCGAACTTTATTGTCAGACCACGTATATCACTTTTGTCGTAACATGCACATATTTCTTCGATATTAATCAACCCATACTATGGATCTCCATGTTTCATGTGACTTTAGCTAATTTTCTTTCTTCTAATGCTAGTGTGGTGGGACTAAGTCTCTCGTACTGCGACCACTTCTGGCCTATTGTACCAGCCCCAGATGATAGGTGAGGGTGATTGTGGAGCAATTGGTGGAATGAAGATTGGCAGGGGAAACCGAAGTACACGGAGAAAACCTGCCCCAGCGCCACTTTGTCCACCACAAATCCCAGTTGACCAGACCCGGGATCGAACCCTGGCCGTCGCGGTGGGAAACCAGAGACTAACCGCTTGGGCTCTGGTGCGGTCCTGATTGCAGCAATAAACAGATTTCCCTAAACAGCATTAAGTTTTGGGTCTACTTCAGAACAAATAGTACGTCTGTGAGATGGGAACTGAATTCTTAACTAATATTTAGTTGTACTTCATGATTCAAATTAAAAAAAAGAAAGAAAAGAAATGCCTCCGTAATATTCTGATCACACTTCCTATTATGTATGTATTCAGACATTTAGAGTATAAATATAACTTAAAGCAGCTATACGTCTTTTATTTACTGCGACCTTTGCCATGTCTTAATAGGCTTAACGAGTGTCTGCAGACACGTGAATTACCATAGAGTTTAGTGAGATCTATCATTTTGTGGGGCCCACACAGCGCATAAAATGACCTGACCCCCGCTGATTCCTCTTATTATCCTGTTTAGTCTGAGATGAAATCTTTGTAAGAAATTTGCTCGAAATTAAGATTACAATTGAGCCCAAACAAGCGGTTGGAATCTTACTCAAAGAACAAATGTGAAAATTAAGGGTTCTTATGAAATTATTACGTCGTTTACAGTCCGTAAGGATGAGATTAAGTTAAGAGGCTTCCATTAATGTAATATGCCCGTCAGCATGTAATTAGCAAGGCGAGATCCCAGTTCCGAGCTGAAATCATAAAGCCTATGTCCCTATTTTATTCATTTCTAGTCTTGTAGCGTAGCAGGTCGAGGCATTATGCCACAAACCAGACAGTGGCGGGTTCCATTCCCGATGAGGTCATCGGATTTATCAATTGATCTAATCGTTCCAACTGCATTATAACCTTGGTTCGTCTCAGTCTCTCTCAGAAATGAGTACAGGAATATTCCTGCCAGCCGGTCACGGTAGCCCAGCGGTCTAAGGCATGTACTGTCTTCGCTCGCTTGGAAACCGGGATCGTGGGTTCGGATCTGTTTCCTGTGAGGTACGAACTGAATTCTTATATATTATTCACATAAATTTCCGGTCACAGTAGCCGAGCGGTCTAAGGCATGTACCGTCTTCGTTCGCTCTGAAGCCGGGATCGTGGGTTCCAATCCCACTCAGAGCATGGATGTTTAGTTTGTGTGTGTGCGTTTTTCTGTGTTTGTGTACAGGTAGAGGCCTTGCGACGAGCTGATCTCCCGCCCAAGGAGTCCTACCGAATGTGTAAGATCTAGAGAAACCAAAGTGAACGGAGAAGTTCATGGAGGTAGTCCTAGGCCAACTGTGGCTGTAGTGCCAAGGAAAAAAAAATCTTCCTGCCGATGAAGACGGACGAAGCATAAGGCTGACTGTTATACTGGCATGTGTGAGCTGATTGTCTAGAAAATGTGGAAGCCTCAACATCTCACAAACCTATGGGCCTCCATGGTCTGTTACATCTCACAGATGACTTCTACGAACCAGGGTACGTTGCCCCTTGTGGAGCAATAGTCCTGTGTAAGAATGTTTGAATTCTCCCTGATATTTTGTTGAAGGTAGAACCTAGTATTTCTCTAATTATGACGCAATGAACTGCGTCACAAACTAACAATGAAGCTCTCTAGTCAGAAATATAGTCGAATAATTTAATACTTAAACACAGATCTTGTTCGCCTTAAGTTAGTAGGAAAAACCTCAACGTTTCAGAGAGGCGTCGCTTTTGTAATCGTTGATATAATAAGTTTTGAGCATAATGTGGATTTATATTACTATCTTGCGGGCTCTGACGCCGTGTAGCCTGCTGTGTATACCGTCTGTTCTCAATAAGAAAAAGTTGTTTTCTGAGAAATATTGGCGCCTATCTACTAATCTACTGGGCGTCATATTCCACGAAGCAGCAATCTTATTAAGCTTACTCACCGCCGTGAGGCACTCAAAGTTTCACACATATATTTATGGTCCATATCTGCATGAGGTTCTAACTGTCCAACTCCAACATTTTCCTCAGCATTGCCATCAAAACTAAAGTCAAATAAACTTTCACACGTACGATGTGTCGTCATCCTAGTATGACGTGTATACTTATTGCTAGGCAACGACTCGGTAAGCAAGTGCCCGAGGTAAACAGTCCTCAACAATAGAGAGGCTGTTTTCCATGTGGTCCGCGCCCCTACTGTTATATAATGGCGCCGTAAACACACCTAAAACAATAAGGGACAATAAAAGATGGTGTTCTCCGTGTTTAAGGTTGCATCTCGTGTGGACTGATCCGGAGAGAACGTCAAATAAATAGTAGAATTGAATTCTTTGATATGCTGGCAGCTGCTGAGTCACACACTCTATGGGAAGGACACAGATCGAAGCCTGCGCAGAGGGAATAAAAAAATGTTAAGCCTGCCCCCTACATATTGACTAGAAAGGGAAACACCTAAATCTTGTTTCGAGGGACTGCAAACACAAAATACGGAGGCACACTGGAGCAATGACGAGTACATAAACTGCTTGTCAGGGAATGAAGGTCGTATAAATTACAATAAATCAATTTAAACATAGAATATTGAGGGGGGGAGTGATTTGTTTTAACTGAGAACTATCCCAAAAATGGCGCTGGTGCGGGTTTTCTCCGAGTACTTCGGTTTCCCCTGCTAATCTTCATTCCACCAAATTCTCCATCATAATCACCCGGGGCAGGTACAAGAAGCCAATCAGTGGCCTCCGTGCCGAGTGGACCCAACTGGACTCCACACCCCACTATGCGAATTATTATTTTTTTTTCCTGTGGCGCTACAGCCCCAATTTGGGCCTAGGCCTACCTCCATGAAACTCTCCGTTTCACTTCGGGTTACTAGATTTTACACATTCGGTAGGACTCCTTGGGCGAGTGATCAGCTCGTCGCAAGGCCTCTATCTGTAGACAAACACAGAAAAACGCACACAAACATCCATGCCCTGAGTGGTATTGGAACCCACGATCCCGGTTTCCAAGCGAGTGAAGACAGTGCATGCCTTAGACCGCTCGGCTACCGTGACCGGCAGTGTATAAGAATAATATAGAAGAATTCAATGTAAGATTTGAGGCTTTCACGGCGGTGACTATGAAGAAAGCAGTCTTCTGGGATTTGGCACCGTGTATATGTGGTGTTAACCGACGTTTCGGAGGAACGTATGGCCCCCATCTTCAGGGTAGAAGAAAAAGTATAAGAATTCTGCAAGCGACAACACCGTGAGAAACGGTAAAGCAGTCTGCTCCGAAACGTCGGTTAACACCACATATACACGGTGCCAAATCCCAGAAGACTGCTTTCTTTATAAGAATTCAGTTCGTACCTCAGAGGAAACAGATCCGAACCCACGATCCCGGTTTCCAAGCGCGTGAAGACAGTACATGCCTTAGACCGCTGGGCTACCGTGACCGGCATGCGAAGTATTATTAGGGTGATCAAATAAAGTTAAGTGTATGGGGTATGTACCACAGGTCGGAAGTATGAGAAATGAATCCAAAGATTTGTTCGGGAATCCTGAAAGGAATATATTACTTGGCAGAGCAAGACGTAGATATGAAGCTAATATTATTCCTCGAATGCTGAATTCCTTCCAAATAGTTTTGTGACATAAATCCATTTCTAGGCAACGGCTCGTTGAAACACGTATCCGGGACGACCAGCTGGAACAGTCGGTTGTTGAGCAACGCTAGGTGAACATGGTCTGAGAACCGAAAATGCGCAGTAGGAAAATAGCAGAGATGTCCATTGCCAGACAACGGCTCGATAAGCATTGTTCCTACGGCAACATATACACTGAAGATAAAAATCAAAGTGTTATCTAGAAATGTAAACACGTTCCCGAGACAAGGCGAACATGACGAAAACGTGACATCGGAGACGGGAAATGAAACCTTCCAGAAGTTGATTTCGATACCACCCGAATGACGAAGCTAACAGACCGACAGACAGTGAGTCAGCTAAGCAGAGGTCCGGAAGCTACAGGCCGAGGAGAGACAGAAGACTAGAGGCTACTGCCAGATCCAAACAGTGAGAGATTCGTTATCCAGGAGGAGTCAAATGTGTGAACTCTTGTAATCAAGTGAAATTGTATTTGAGACGCCTGATAAACCCAATCAGTCAAATCTAGAGCTCACAATATCAGTCACGCGTACCTCCACACACGTGTCAGTATATAAAAATTCAGTTCGTACTTCACAGGGAACACAATATTTCTCGCTACAAAGACCATCCAGTCGATGCTGTTCAGGAAATGATCACTGTTTACTATGAGAACCACTCGAAGCTCACAGATACACTCAATGGGCAGCATGCAGATTTTCGTATTTAAACCATGTGGTACATATAGCAACATCCGGTCTACAAAACCGAAATTAACGGCCGTGGGGATTCGTTGCGCTGAACATGCGACACGCTCTATCCGCAAAAGTTGGCACTAACTTCGCTGACAAGCGGCGGTCGCTCGGTCGGTCGGAGTTTCTTTTGTTTTGTACATATAGCAACCACTGGGCTTTAAAATGTTAACGTAAATCTTAAAAAAGTAGGGACTTGGGGTGTGGAATCCATACATTTAGTTTTGTACAGGAAACAGGGCTGAAGGTGTCCCGTATCTTGGAAACGCGACAAGAAATTGTTGGGTTCCCGATTAGACGAAGCTGTTTATTGGGTAAGTCGTTTACAATTACAATTCGCTCTGAAATAGCTTCTTCCAGGCGATGCGACCTGACTAGTCCTTCGTCTCTCACGTTTCGTCTTCTGGCTCTTAGCTGAGCTGGTTTCTTCTGCTCACAGCTGTGTTCCGTTCGCCTCTGTTCTGTTTGGTCTCTTATATTCGTCAGTCGGACGGCCTAGAAGACACCTTGATCTAGGGTTCCGTTTCACGTGTTCTATGGAGCGGTAGCTAGAGTATTCGTTATCGCGGGAACTGCACTAGTTCTGGTTTTCTTTTCCATGGTAACGTCCGTTACGTGTGCGCTGTCTCGGAATCGCGTATGAACAATTGCCTAACAAAATGGATAATCCCTTCTCTGGCTCCACTGTTCCCGTTTTTAGGCAGTGTTTGCCGAGCATTATTCAGCAATGATCTGTCCCAGCTTGCTGTTCCGGCCACGTGTTTTAACAAGCCGTTGTCTAGCAATGGATGCCGGCTGTTATTAAGATATTCCGGGTTTTAGGCCGCACCCCATAATTTTTCTCCGTAAAAGCCAGAAATATCTTGACCAGCTGGACACATTTTAGCTTCTCAGTATAATCTCTGCTCCTTTGGGTAGAAAAATAGGTGATCGCTCTGGCATCGAAATCAGGATATTGAGGTAGAAAGCAATATACTTTTTGTTTCAGGGTCGCATTAAGTATTTCTTTTAATGCTAGTGGGGTGGGACTAAGTCCTTTGTACTGCAGCCACTTCTGGCCTATTGTACCAGCCCCCAGATGATAGGTGAGGGTGATTGTGGAGCAGTTGGTGGAATGAAGATTGGCAGGGAAAACCGAAGTACTTGGAGAAAACCTGCCCCAGCGCCACTTTGTCCACCACAAACCCCACTCGACCAGACCCGGGATCGAACCCGGGGCGCCGCGGTGGGAAACCAGCGACTAACCGCTTGAGCTATGGCGCGGCCTCGCATTAAGTAAGAATGGGAACATTTGAGATCATAACGACGGGCGACCTTGGTCTAATTACCGAGTACTTAGCAATACTGGCAGCTGCATATATTTTATGATGGTTCGTGCAAGTAAATGCTTGCCTAGGGGTGTGATATCCGAAACATTACTGATGAGCTCTACATAAAAACCTTGATAAACCGAAAGAAACAAAAAAGAGGACGTGAAATTGATGAATCTCAGGAGCCCTCCCCCCTAATCATTGAAACTCTCCCTCCATAACTCGTCAATCTAAGAGACAGGGTCAGAGTTTATTATTGGCCTCCCACGGCGTAAGTTGCATGAAGATCTGGGCCGTGTGGGCTGTGGCGTACAAGTACTTCAAGTCAATATGATTAAACTAAGTAATATTTGAGGTCTTAATGGAAGCGAACATTCATATTGTGTTACGACATCTTGCAATTTGGTAGTTGGATACCGAAGTTTCAGAGGAACAGGGTAGATAAATGAAATATATTCCTATGTGAAACTTATAATCGCCTGTCATAATACATAGTGTCATAATCCGGAAAATCAGAGTCACTTTTATCCTGAGGCTGATAGGAAATGTGTGTCCCGAAACGTCGGTACACATTTACCAGACAAGACACGATCTAATAATCCAGAAGACTACAATCTGAATTATTCAAGAGATCCGAAAAATCTTGTGGATTTTCTCAGGACCCAATTTGTTTCTCTCGTTCTCTGCATCGGATTATGTAACATGTAGTTGTATGATTTAAGAAAGTGAGAAAATTCAAGTACACGTACAGCACTACACAGTTGTGGGCACCAGGAACGAATTTACACCCTAAAACCTTCTTTGCTTTTCCATTTTTGTGATGCTTTCTTTCAACAAGTGTCACACAGTGTATCACATCGCGACAACTAGCAGCAGATCGTATGCTTGTGGGTTATATGGTAATATAAGGTTATATAATATACATTATATACGTGTAATATGCTAAGATGGGTGTAGCTATAATTTACAATAA
>NW_019729899.1:1234-35853 GCF_002891405.2 Cryptotermes secundus | reverse complement strand
CTGCTCGTAACTGCTCTTACTCAATACTGCCTGAATAAATGTCAAAGTCACATTGCGACTGACGGTCAGTCAGTCAGTCAGTAAGTCTTGGTGTCGAGCCCCATCTAGGGCTCATGACCAGATATTAATTATTATCGTTTGACAATTACGGTCCTATTTTTGTAGGGCGCCCCCTCTTACGAGAGGACGGGTCTGCCTTTTGTATATGCTGCTGGCCCTTACCAGCGCGGTCTTTCTCGGGTCCGAGTCCCTTGGGACTCGCGACCATATTTTCCTGTCTCAGATTTGAGACTTCCCGTTTTGTCGCCTCTTACGACTCGCAGGGTCACGGTGGAGGTATTCGACCCCGCCTCCACACGGGGAACTGCCTGAATAGTGTTCGCTGCTCCTTATATAGGCTAGGCACGGACCACATAGAAAACAGTTACATGATAGGTACCACTATTGCATAACGTCGTTTTTACATGCGTTCCTGAGCAACGCTGTCGAGAGTTGTTTACTGCTGTGTAGTAACCGCGGTATCCCTTGTTACGTCACTGTGGGAAGTGCTGTTACGTCACGGCGGGGAGGGGGTGTTTACCGAGCGTTGCGTACTGATGGAAGGAGTAGGGGTATGTGACGTCACTCGCGAGACCGCAGTGTTCACGTGACCCCTACTTCCTATTGCGCCATCCATGTCACAATATATATGTATATATATTGCTTCAAATAATTTTAACAATATAACATATTATTCCTCCTCCGTGTCTGCGTACAGGATTCGATTCTGGCTGGACACATTACTCCTAAATTCTTTCCTCATTTGATATCGTACAACTGAGTGCTCCAAAGCCGCCACCTCTGGTCGATATTGGGCTTAAAATAAAATTCGCGAAACATTTTCAGGTTATTAACACTATTCAAACAAAAACAAACTCCGTGGCCTGTAGTCTGCAAGTGAACTCTGCCGACCGCGCGACCGCCGCTTGTCGGCGAAGGTTTTTTTTTTTCTAAATTCACTTAGTGGCGGGTGGAGTCCAACTGGGTCCATTCGGCACGGCGGTCATTCATTGGCCTATTGTAGCCTGCTCCGAGTGTTTATTATGATGGAGAATTTAGTGGAATGAAGATTAGCAGGGGAAACCGAAGTACTCGGAGAAAACCCGCCCCAGCGCCACTTTGTCCACCACAAATCCCACTTGACCAGACTCGGGACTGAACCAGGGCTGCCACGGTGGGAAGCCAGAGACTAACCGCTTGAGCTATGATGCGACCGCCGGTTGTCGGCGAAGTTAGTGCCAACTTTTGCGGATAGAGGGTGTCGCGTGGTCAGGGCAACGAATCCCCACGGTCGTAAATTTCGGTTTTCTAGACCGGAGCCGCTATTTCCTTGGAAAAGCTCCTCAATTATCCTCACGAGGCTGAATGGATCCAGTTCCAGACCCACTATTTCTCAGAAAATCTTGTAGCGCTGGGAATCCAACCCGGACCTCCGGATCTGTAGCCAGAGACTAGACGACTGAGGCGGTCTATTGACACTCTACTATTGCCACGGAATTAATTTGGTGGGTGGCTCTTCTACAAACAGCCGTGTTTATATCGCATCTGATCTCTTTCGACTAGAGGAATTGTTTGTAGCCTAGTTTGTCAAAGTAGGCTTTGCAATATTCATGTTGTCTGTGTTTCTGTAAATCCTCACTATTAATTCTCGAATACATGAACCAGCCTTTATGAAACTTAGTACGTATATCATGACACCTGAGCCCATCTCAACGGAATACATCATAAGTGTATATACCCTTCCGGTCAGTCTGTGTGAGACTATATGTGTAGCCCTCCTTTCGATTTCAGGAAACGGGTCGGCAAACACGTTCCCATGGCAACGAATACACGTAACAATTGAACAATACTTGGACGTACAGAATTACTGGGGTTTTGGACTTCTTCCATCGTCCGGAATTTTAGGTAATAGAGGACACGACATAGTAGCAAATGGCTACTCATAGCAAAGAATTCTGTATGTGCGGTTTTTTTTTCAGATTAATGACATTTTCATGGGTCAGTCCTTTTGTTTACTAGATATATCAATTAAGTCTTTCTGTACGTTTAACATTTGCGAAGTTTCGTAATTAATTTCACTGGTCGGCCATATAAAAAACTGTATTACGACTTGTACGATCTACTCAACATTTTCTCCCTTCGTGTCTACTGTTTGCTCGTATAGTGTGTTCTTCAGCCGCCCCTACTTACATTTCTCACACTGTCTGCATTTTCAAATATGAAGGAAGATTCAAAATTATTGTCGGCTTTTCCGTGGCCTATAATTTTCAAAAGGAAAGGAACAAAACAAAACTGCTATGGAATACGAAAGCGTAATTCACAAAGTTTTATTATTTATAGAACCAATACTGTAGATTGCTATACAGTTTCAACACGCGCGTCTTTCATATCACGAACATCATCTTCCTGCCAAGTTTACGATATTCCTGCTCCTTTTTGTTTCAGAACCCTACAAATGTCTTGAAATGTCTTTATCCAACGGATAGCATTGTCTGAAGGTGGATCTTTCCCATATTGTATTCTTTGACGACGTTGCTTTTTGATAAAGTACTTTGTTTCGAAAAACCAGATTAGGCACATTTTGAAATATAACGTCATATTTTCTTCCAGGCATCAATGATGTGAGAGTACCATTACCAATTAAAATGTTTTTAGTTGCACTTTCATATTCCTTAAGCAATTTACTCTGATGCTTTCGATTTTGAAGTTATTGACCACGTAAATTCCGACCATAATTTAGAATCATAATGTATTTTTTTTATCTTGTTTGATTTCTTCCTTTGCCTAAGTTGAATGTCCCCTGTTTGGAACAGTGCACTGGTAGTTCACGAGTAGGCTGACATACGATGGGAAAGGAAAGTTTATGACCTAATCAGAGGTGTTATGTTTGCAGCCTACTTTCAGTTAGAAATTTGAACCCAGGATATCCCGAATATGAATCACGAATATCGTCTGAAGTATAAACTGGCTATATTCTATTGAAAGTTTATATAGAATATGTCATCTTATAGATAGAAGTCAGTAGAATAACCAGTGAATAAGCAATCAGTCATCAGCTTGAAGTCCGAGGCTAATTGCGACTGAATGACGCCAATTACAAGCGCGTGAAGGACAGTCCAGACCTACGTCAAAATTACAAGGCGCGTCCCTAAAAGGGCTATCATTTCGATGTCTCGAACAAAAGCTGCAATCTTAATCACACTACCAGCCCAGTCTGATAATACAAAATTCGTGGGAAGATCCGCAGAGCCAAAGCAGTTATTGTCTTATAGGCCTTCCACTTTACTGACTACCATTGTTGTGTTTTAACAATGGTAAACTTGAACAGATATTAGAAACATCTGGGTGGTATGAACAAAAAACCTCTGCCCGCTATCTCTCATTGAAACACTGTAACAGTAGTCAAGTACATTAAATATAATAGGCGTCAAGTATAATTCAAGTGCTTTTTGCTTAAGTATTCAATTCCTTTCATCCATACAAGCATATAAAGGGCAGTCTGCTTTCTGTCCGATCCTGAAAAATTTGTTATGCATAGCTTGTAAGCAGGAGTAGACGTTCTTCGCCCGGGATGAGTTTGCTTCTCTCGTAAATATCACAGTAAATAAAGTAAAGCTATCCCTGTAACAGGCCATGAAGGCCCATAGGGTTGTGAGACGTTGAGAGTCCCACATTATCTAGACAATCGGCTCAAAGATGGCGGTAAGGTTGTCAGCCTTACGCGCCGGCCGCGCTTTGCGCCCCAGGAAAATTATTTAATTCCTGGTACTGATTTCTGTTAGAGGCTGGGTGAACCACATGGCCTATTGCGACCGGAAGGATTAGATCAATTGAAAACATCCAATGACCTCATCGGTAGAATGAATCGTAGAATGTTGCAAATTTCATGCGACTAACTTCCTATGCATGTTGTAGATTTTATGAGCTCCTTGACTAGACACCTGTTCTGACACGGACCGTGGAGTAACCTGCAATCAAATTTGCTGCAACACATTTAGAAGGCATTTTCTTTACACTTCATCTTGTCAGTGTTCGCGTGTCATCTACAAACAACACTATTTAATTTTCAAGCGAACCCTTTCATTTTCACAGAACACTTCTTTGTTAAGATAGACAAATTGGAAGGTGTAAAAGAGTTTTAAGCCGACAGCATGCCATGCTCGTCTCAGCTCCCAGCTCCAAGAACAGTTTTTAATAATTCACCATGATCCCAATTAATTCAAAAGAACGCCTCGAGACAGCCAACATTCCAACAACTGCCTCACTGATGTACCAACAGTAAGCATTTTCTTGAACCACACATCTGCCAGAAGAAAAGTGATTTTATTACCTCTCTGCGAAATGTGAATCAATAGAACGTAACTTATACTAGGGAGAGTATGACTGGACGGATTTTTATAAAATTTGATATTAACGTTAGATCTTCTTCAGTTTCCTACAGAAAATAATAACCTCTTGAACGCAAGAAGCTGTGACACTACAGTGACACTAGCGCCACTATCGAAATGTTATCAGCATTGTAGTAATAGTAAGAAGAATGGTACTAAGTAATGATCACTGTGCCGGTCACGGTAGCCCAGCGGTCTAAGGCATGTACTGTCTTCGTTCTCTTGGAAACCGGGATTGTGTGTTCGAATCCCAGTCAGGGCATGGATGTTTCCTCTGTGCGTGTGCGTTTTTCTGTGTTTGTGTACAGGTAGAGGCCTTGCGACGAGCTGATCACCCGCCCAAGGAGTCCTACCGTATGTGTAAGATCTAGAAAAACCGAAGTGAACGGAGAAGTTCATGGAGGTAGGCCTAGGCCCACTGGGGCTGTAGTGCCAAGGAAAAGAAAAATGATCCCAGTAACATGAGTAAACAACGTAAGCTTACGTAATGAACAAATGGATGCCCACCAAGAGTAACTGGTTTAATAGGAGTAAATAAAAATGTTTCCTTCACATCTCTCGGCCAATACTGGCCATCGTCAAGACCAAACCAGTTAAAACCAGTTTAAAGTAGATAAAAATCAATCTTAGTGGCCGCTCAGTCCAAAGCATGGAATGTTTCGCCCTCTCAAACCCTCAGATCCTGGGTTCAAATCCCACTCGAGGTACGGATGTCTGTGTTTGCGTTGTCTGGTGTAGGTAGCGGCCATCCGACGGGCTGATCCCCTGTTCAAGGAGTCCTACTGAATGTCTATAAGATTGAAAAAAAAAGATAAAGTTATCTCACTGCTTAACAAATTAATTATGCAATATGCCACGAAGATATATCGGGGAGTGGAGGTACAGCTCCACCATTTTCAAGCTCGGTACCAGATGTCGTCAGCTTCGGGTCCCGGCATCTTTGCCCTCGGGGATATCGCTCCAGAGCGAGTCTGTACGCTGTGAAGAGAAAAATCTTGCTCTGGTGGGAATCGAACCCGGGTCGTCTAGCCAGTAGCCCGTCGCCACAGAGACAGATAGACTAAACCGTCAGGGTAAAAGAAGAAGAAGAAAGAGACGAACATAATGACGGCTGTCGTTTTTATCTCTGATAACCCTGAATTATGGCATTGTATTGTGATAAAGTTGTAATATTTTGTTTAAGCATCCTGTAAAAAAATGTGTGTAATCCAGCGAAGTACGGGTTAATAGACCTCTGCAACTTAATTGTATGTATGTCCTGAGAGGTGCATCGGTGCAAAATATCTCTTATAAAGAAACCTAAGCAAAAAATTTATCGACATTGCGTATCATTCTTTCGTCGTAATAACATTCGACGAGGAGTGGGAATTATGAAGTTGCTCATAATGCTGTTTGGCAATCATACTCCTGCTTATTCTGTCTTACGAGAAAGAGTGGGCATATCCCAAATATTTTTGTCGAGAAAGCAAACACTTCGAGGCAAGAACGGGGCACGCGGTATCGTGGTTGGTTGAGACAATATGTTACAAGCCGAAAGGCCACAGTTTCGAATCACGATGAGGTCACTGGATTTTCAATTGACCTAATTCTTCCAGCCGCGCTATGGCCTTGGGATCGACTCAGCCTCCAACAAAAATGAGTACCAGGAATATTCATGGGGGTAAAGGGCGGCCGGCACGTCAGGCTCTCAGAAGTCAGAGTTACTTTACGACTGGATGTTTATAGCTAATCAGTTCGTCTTGGCGACAAGCACCATGAGAATCACGACCAGTAATGTTATTTTTTAATTGAACACGTGTGATTACAGTCCTGATATAAATATTCTCTCTGACAAGAGGATGGGTCTGTCATTTAAAATTACTGCTGGTCTACAGAACAGAAATCGTAGCGGTGCGCAAAACTTTGACAGTGGTGAGAACCATACCCTTCTGCCTCTGTTTACATTACCAAAAGTGTGCACTCATTCGGACACTGAACTGTCCTCAGCATCCGCGGGACGTTTGTATAACACATTGTTAAGCCCAGACATTCGTTCGGGAAATGCTTATCTTGTTTATAAAGAGTTGCGGGATGTATTCATGATGATCAAAATGCGTTCTGTTTGCACCGACCCGAGTGGCGGGCCGGTGAGTATAAATCACAACTTGTTTCTCATCCGAAACTCGTCTAGCGTTTTTTTTTTATTTTATTATTAGCTTCTCCTGAGCGAAGGTCTACGCTGTAAAACTTCGGTCCTTTGAGCAGGATCCTTGCGTGGTTGGCTAAGTAGCCTTAGCAAGGAAATAAGATTGTCCTGGACACGAAATTACACACAAAATTAGTTTCACACAGCTATGAAAATCTTGTATATGTTGTATATACATTTAATGACATAAAATGTAAACTGTACATACTGACAACAGACGTATTAACTGCTGGTTGTGACTCTGGCAAACGAGAGACAGGTCCTCTCGTCAGCACACCTTGACAGTAATAAAGATTTTGTCTTAAGCCCCAGATGGGTGCTTTATTCCAAGACAGACTGGCCGACTGACCCTCGGTCGTGACATAAGCCTCAGACTCAGACTCAGACTCAGACTCGTTAGTTGACTGATAAGGGAGTTCGATGATGTTCGATGATTCATTCACAAGTTAGTTCAGTTCAGGAGAGCTCAGTCGCTAGTGAGTCTACGCTCGCCGTTCCTCACAATGAGAGAGAAGGCACTCGTAGTCCAGCAAGGAATGGAGCGTGTCTTAGGCAGCCATTATGAGCTCTTACAAATGCTTGTCATTTAACAGAAGCGTCAATAAATCCAATCATTCATTCCAGAACCCCTTATTATTAGTCACGAAACCCCGGAAACGTGACATTATAATCCTAAAGTGTTTGTAGTACTAAATAAACAGCTTCTTGAAATATATAAGCCTTTCGTTTTTGTTGTTTTTTTTTCTGCAAAATCATCCGTGGAGTACAAAGATGCGAATGATTGCCAATAATTGATTTTGATTAAATTTAGTCTTCGAATGTTTAATGTAAGCAGATTTTTACAGCGTAGCTTTACCAGTATATGTAAAGAAGAACTGTTTATACAAATTACCCGAAACTGATAAACTGTGATAAGTATCTCATTCATGCAGAAGAGGTGATATTATCATTTTGATCGATAGATGGAACTACCTGCGTTCAGGTGCTGGCTAATTCACGTCCCCTCCACTGCATGAGATTGAGCGCTGCTATCTGCCACTTTAATCGAGATAAGAATTGTGTAGGTCTGCCATGAGGGGCCATGAGTTTGCTGGGCCTTCCTCGGCCCCAGTTCATTACGTTGAAAACTAGTTTAAAATTAATGTCGATAAACTTTAAAAATGTCCAGGCATCTACATGATAAATAAAATGACGTTAGTGATCATAACTACTTGTACTTTGAACGTATTTCAAATGTCTCTTAAACCTCTCAGATCGGATTAATTGGTTCTCGGTTTCGAATTCGGCTTCTCTCCACGTAACTGTGACATTTAACTTGTGATAATCGAATTAACGGTTTGCATATCGACAAGGTTCATCTTCAAGGAGCTACTTAATGAGAAGAGAAATTAATGTGATTTCGGTGAAAACGAAATAAATCAAGTGTTGATTCTTCACAAGAATAACTCCTTCATTTCAAAACTTTTGAACATGCTTAGTTCTTTGTTTCAGTTCCAGGAATGAACAAGCTTTGTTTCCTACCAAGAAAAAGGACGTCATTAATTAATTTATGCAGAATAATTATAGCATTATATATATTAATTATTTTGCAACGAACAACAGAGTATAAGCCGTTAATTCGGTTCCTGCGTAAGCCAATGGGCAACATCTGAACGTTAAAACGGACATTAAATACATAAACAATCTCACAAGTACGTTAGCCTGATTGCCCGACAAAGTACGCCTGATATGTAATCACTTCTTGCAGCTAACAAAAGTTATGAAATCGACCCACTGTTTATTTACAACATAAATTTTTATGAAAGGAAATTGATTCATTGTAAGGTAAGAGCAAAAAGCTAGCCCTGTAAGAGGCCGTGGAGGCCCATGGGGGTGTGAAACTTCGAGGCTCCCACATTTTCTAGACAATCGACTCACAGATGGCGGTGAAGTTGTCAGCCTTACGCCCCGGCCACTCTTTACCCCAAGGAAGATTCCTGGTACTCATTCCGTCAGAGGCTGAGTAGACCCTAGGGCCACAATGCGGGGGAAAGTTTAAATAAATTGAAAAATGCAATAACCTCATCAAGATTTGAACCCATGATCTTCCGGTTTGTAGTATATTGCCTCAACCAATTACGCTACAGCGAAAGTATAAAAAGTAAGTGAACTAAATTCACAAAGTACGCATTGTTTCAGACATTAGGAACGCTTTCAGTAGCTCATTAACTCTGTCTTCTCTTCGAATCACGGAACGTCATATCTTGTGTAGGCAAACTTATGGAAGAAGGGTCACGCGACAGCGTAGCTGGTTGAGGCACTATCCTACAAGCCCGAAGGTCGTGGGTTCCATTCCAGTGAGGTCACTGGATTTTTCAATTGATCTAATCCTTCTAGCCACACTGTGGCCGTAGGGTCGACTCAGCCTCTAACGGAAAGGAGTACAAAGAATCTTCCTGGGGGATAGAAGGCGGCTGGCACGTAAGGCTGATAAGCCCACCATCATATGTGTGTCTATTGTCTAGAAAGTGTGGGAGCCTCGACGTCTCACAACCCTATAGGCCTCCACGGTCTCTTAAAAGGATAGCTTTACTTTCTATATAGATGTGTTTATACCGATGGTGTCTTGTGTTATTTCTGGCTTCCCGAGATATGGACACGCCCTGCCGGACGGAGTCTCCGAAACGTGGTTTCAGATAAGAATTATGGTGATGGATACAGCTCTGAAAACTGGTCATTATTGCTGTAAATTATGTTAGATATTCATTCAGTAAAAATTCTTGATACTTCCCTTGCAAGTTACTCTTTGCGAATGTGAAATGTGTTTGCTCGGCAGTGAGGCATTCATGTAATCTTAAATAGGCCTACTACTTGAATGATAGGAAGATTTGGCAAAGAACATTGTGAGAGGTGCCATTTGTCAAGGCAGGTTTCAGTTATCCGTTGGAACAATTCCAAATTTCGTAATCAAGTTCCACAGGCCGCCTCGGTATATAGTTCATAAACTGAATGCAATTTCACATCCGTTGGATATAATTTTCAAATGTAATTTCATATTTGTATCAGTAGCTTTTATAAACTGAATGGTTATATTTGTTTGTTACTTAACCTATAAATTAATTTCAAACTAAATACATTACCTACTTTAATATTATCAGAGCGCTACATTTTGCCTACACCGTATATTTAGGTATTTTATATGACTCTGATAATAAAAATATAGTTGGTTGAGGAAATATGCTACAAGCCGGAAGGTCGCGGGTTTAAGTCCCGTTGAGGTCATTGGATTTTTTTTCAATTGACCTAATCCTTCCAGCCGCGCTATGGCCCTGGGGTTGACTCATCCTCTTAACATAAATGAGTACCAGGAATTAATTAAATAATTTCCCTGGGGCGCAAACCACGGCCGGCGCGTAAGACTGACAACCTTACCGCCATCTTTGAGCCGATTGTCTAGATAATGTGGGACCCTCAACGTCTCACAACCCTATGGGCCTTCACGGCCTGGTAGAGGGATAGCTTTACTTCTGCTTTTTTTTTATTGAATATATAAATATTGTTTAGATTAGCGCTTCACAGATGGCGTAAACATGGATCTGAGCGAGGCGAGAGGTCTCGAAAGCAGTAACTAATTCAGTGATATAAAATTCAGTTAGACAGAAAGTTTCATACGTTTAAGCACAAGCATTTCAAGGATGCTGCACCACAACACTTCCGCTAAAGGAAATCTGTTGTTGTAATAATTACAGAAAGGAATTTCTTGTCAGATATTGCTAGAGTCTTTAAGCTCTGAAGCATTTCTATCAGAGATTAATTCCAGTGAAAATATAATAAATTTTACATGATTATGAAGGAATATTTCTTAGAGGAAGAAATCCTCTATTTCTGCAATGGCGAGATCAATTTTTTTCGCAAAATGGTTGGTAGGACGCATCATCCTCATCATCATTATCATAGACAGGACAATATCTCTAAACAGAGTTAACCGTTCAATTTTCGTAATAGAAATGCAGTTTTTCCCCCTGTGTCGCGTGTAATGTAAGTAGAAAGGTAAAGTTGTCACTGTGTTTAATTATGCACTACACCATGACGTATGGGGAGTGGAGACATCGCTTGACCTCGGCACTATATGGAGGTGTGTGGACAGCTTCACGTCCCGGCAGGTTTCCCTCCGGTGGAACCGCCACTGCACCCATTTTATTGGAGGCTGTGTGAGCCCCAGAGCCGGTCTGGGCCTTGTAGAGAAAGAAAAAATCTTGCCGAGATTCGAACCCCGCCCGTCCAATCTGTGGCACGTCGCTCTACCGACTGAGCTATCCCGGTTCATGTTAGATATGAAATAGACACCTAAATATTTAGATTAATTTTATGCTGTGGGCCCTAATGTAACTCTAATTTTACCTTAATGCAGCCCATCAAACGCTTTTTCAGGCTTTAACTAATTATGAAGAAAAAATGTTTCAAGCCACTACTTCTTACCTCTCTAAAAGTAATAGACTTTCTTTCCTCCTGTCCCATGGCTTTCCCGTTTCGTCTACTCTTTTACTGCCCTCTACTTCCTCTCTTACTCTCTCTATTCCTCTCTCGTACAGTGATTTACAGAATTTACGACCTAACGTGAATTAATAAACATTGTGGCATATAGAACCATTGCTAGGCAACGACTCGGTAAGCACATCTCGGTGGAAGCTAACGAGCGCAACAATAGGAAGTCCATTGCTAGCCACGGGATCAGTAAACAAGCCTTCTCAATAATAGAGATGTTGTGTTTTCTGCGGTGTACGTGCCGACGTGTTATAAAGGGGAAAAGAACGTAATTTGAGTTAGTTCTTTCGAGAAATGGGTCGAGTTCTGGAGATGGAAGTCGAAGATGACTGAGAAGAAATGGCAAGACATGAATTAGACTGTGAAAAGAAGACTTCATGTGTGATTTGAAGTTACAGTGAGATGATTCTGAATCCGTTGCCAGAATACGACTAGTGAAGACTGAGAAGCCTAGGCATATGTAACGGTGAACTGTAAGTATGTGGATCAGAGATACCACTATTAGTGTATATAGTTCGCGTGGTATGTATCAGGTATCAAAATCTAATCATCCAATTCAAACCCCGTCTTCTCAGTCACACTCAAACCCATCCCCAAATACTGACATTTTAGCGGAATATCAAGACTAATGAGCATTACTAGGGTTCTGAGTAACAACCGCCCATGAAACTGACGTACCGAGCAGTAGGCATGGTACATCCTTCCGAATTTCTTTGTCCAGGCATCAAAAAGTTAAATACACTGTAGTACTGCTTATCTGTTCGTGTTATGTTAATAAGTGTCCCTAATTATGTTGTTCGTAGCAATTAGCCTTTAGGAAATTGAACACTGCTTGGCGTTATTTATTGCTTCAAGGAGTCATAATGTGTAGTTAAGTCAAGAAGAAATGACACCTTGGTTAATAAGTAGGAAATCCGCCATACACTGCAGGAGCAGCTTTCCGAGATAAACTCATTTTCCAGCGGAAAAGATATGATCAGCTATTAATACAACAGAACCTCCACCTCATTGACGCGCGGTCGTCTCTTGGAATGAAAACACACATTATAATTAGTGAAGGTAATAGGTTTAGTGGTAAACTCTTACAAAGCAGTCTGCATAAATTAAAATGTTTGACTAAATTAGGTGCAGAGCACAACGGGCGAATGAAGTTTGTCTGACGTCGGTTCCTTTGTCTGGCTTCTATCTTTGCATCACCGCTTTAACTCACTGAACACAGATATCCTTCTAAATAATATTTAAGAGCACAGAAAACACACTGCTTCTCCCTTACATAGACCAGTCGGTTAATGTTGTTCAGGAAAATAATCTTTGTTTTTAAAATCATACCAAATATATAAATAGGTGGGTGGACAATGTTAGAATGGATCTTAGAGAGATAGGATGGGATGGTATGGATTGGATAGATCTGGCTCAGGATAGGGACCAGTGGAGGGCTCTTGTGAACACGGTGATGAACCTTCGGGTTCCATATAATGCTGGGAAATTCTTGAGTAGCTGCATAATTTGTGGCTCCTCAAGAAGGGCTCAGCTCCATGAGTAAGTAAGTAAGTACCAAATATATAAACGGGACACGCGTTAGCGTAGTTGGTTGAGGCACTAAGCTAGAAACCGTAAGAATCGGGGTTCGATTCCAGATGAGTTCATTAGACTTCTCAATTGGCCTAAACCTTCCAGCCACACTATGGTCCTGGGGCTGAGTCAGCCTCTATCAGAAATGAGTACCAGGAATATTCCTGGGGGTAAAGTCCGGCCGGGGTGTAAGGCTGACAACCTTACCGCGATCTGTGAGCCGATTGTTTAGAAAATGTGGGAGCCTCGATGCCTCACAAACTTATGTGCTACTACAGCATGTTACAGGGATAGTTTTACCTTCCTTTACCAGATAAATAAAACACATTTTCTAATATTCAGAGTTCTGAATGTTGAATCCTGCCTTCTTCATTTTCTTGATTTGATTATAGTAAGTTTAATAATAAATTATGTAATGTGTTGTTGTATGATGAAGTGGCTACGGGATTTGGGATATCTTTTTTTTTTAATTCGCTTAGTGGGGGGGTGGAGTCCAGTTGGGTCCACTCGGCACGGCGGCAACTGATCGGCCTATTGTACCTGCCCCGGGTGATTATGATGATGGAAAATTTGGTGGAATGAAGATTGGCAGGGGAAACCGAAGTACTCGGAGAAAACCCGCTCCAGCGCCACTCTGTTCACCACAAATCCCATTTTACCAGACCGGGGATCGAACCCGGGCCGCCGCGGTGGGAAGCCAGCGACTAACCGCCTGAGCTATGGCGCGGCCGATATCGCATTTACTGGCCACTTATACACACAACTCGGAACTACAGGCAATTATAGCGCCATCACTAATCTCCACACTCTAGTGTTCTCAGTCTGTTACATTGTTCATTAGTCGTTTCCTGATAATGGCTTCTAACAATGGAGATTCTTCTGCTTCCGCTCTCACTTCATTGCAGGCTGGCTACCTTCTCACAGCTGGACTAAGCTGAGTCTGTGTCTTGTGTTACGACCAACGGTCAGCCGGCCAGTCTGGCTTGGAATAAAGCACCCATCTGGAGCTTAGGACCAGATTTTATTACTGTTAGACAGTTGCAGGTTTATTGATACGGGCGCTCTCTCTCTGACGAGAGGACGGGTCTGCCATTTACAATTGCAGCTGGCCCTCGCCAATGCAGTCATTTACGGGTCCGAGCCCCGTGGGACTCGTGACCATATTTTTCTCCCTCAGATTCGAAACCTCCCTTTACGTCGCCTCCTACGATTCGCAGGGTCACGGTGGAGGTATTCGGCCCCTCCTCCGCGCAGAAATGAACAAAGGTCTAAATTTTTTCTCGGAACGAACCACGTAGAAAACACCCTTCCTTTGTTGTGTGCATATCCGTTGCAACAGGAACGTCTTCTCGGGCTCGTTCTCCAGTAGAGACTTGTCTATTCTTGCTCATTAAGAATCTGTTGCCTAGTAAAGGACAATGTTCCGTTGTTTGTTTCGCGGCCGTTGCATATAAACGAAAGTTGTTTCAGAGCTGATCGCTAGCAACGGCCGCTTCTCTGGTTCCACAGTATATGTCATACAACTCAGCATTATGCAGTTTTCAAACTTCAAAACTTCATCCATTTATTTGTAGAGAGTAGAATGCAGAGTCACATAACAGTGCATAGGCTTCATGTTCCAAAGAACTGCGAAGTTCTGCTGAGTCAAGGCTGGTATTTTGGGACCATTTAGGCTCCGAGGTACGACCAAGTATAATTTGAACACCACGCGTAATTACGAGATTTGTAACAGTTTACGAGAGAATTTCATTGGCCAACGTGTTAATACTGGCCAGAACACATTATTAAGAAGTCCGTATTACACATAACGACTACTTAAATCTCTTTGATAATAGACCGAAAACAGGAGTAAAGACAGCAATTACGTATTAATGAACCGAGTGACCATGAATAACACGAGGTTACGTTTCGCTTTCGTATAACACGATTGAATGTTCTCCCAATTAGAAACTATGAAGCTGATCATATATTTTTATTATTATTATTTCTGTTATTATTATTCATATAATCGTATTGGAATGTAAATTTACATAAACTATCGATGATGTGACACAGCATCATTTAATAATCGAAAACAGTGGTTATTTTGTGTACCAGCTGCTTCACCGTTGAAAGCTATGCTTTTGCCGTGTTTCGAATGACTTTCACAATTACAAGCTCTTTTTTTTCCCCTGTGCACTACAGCCCCAGTGGGCCTAGGCCTACCTCCATGAACTTCTCCGTTCACTTCGGTTTTTCTAGATCTTATACATACGGTAGGACTCGTTGGGCGGGTGATCAGCTCGTCGCAAGGCCTCTACCTGTACACAAACACAGAAAAACACACACACACACACACAAAGTAAACATCCATGCCCTGAGTGGGATTCGAACCCACGTTCCCGGTTTCCAAGCGAGCGAAGACAGTTCATGCCTCAGACCGCTCGGCTACCGTGACCGGCATTACAAGCTCTTACTTTCACAAATAACGTTAACTTATTTGTCTTTGTAACTGAAACTCGGTGTGTTTTCAATGCTGCAGAAACTAAATGGTCGTGCTTTCAAGGACTAATGCAAAATATGACAGAGTGAGGATCTGAGCGTCTTGTCACAAGTTGTGAGATTTTCAAACCTGGAGCCCGAAGCGAGTTTATGTGACTTCTATAATAATATCAAAATGTACCAGGCTCCGCATGAAGAGGGACTAGATATGAACAAAAACACATTTCTTTACTCTAAACTGATGACTGTGTCATCTGATCCATATATTTCTAATTCTGAAGTGTATTCTAAGCCTAAGCCGACAATCCGGTGCCTGTGCAGTATAACACTATAGACTCCATATTAACTACAGCAGACGGTTTTATTATCGCAATAAATTGTTATAGTTAAACGCAGGATTATAATATTTTAAACATGCCGTCTTATGTAATATTAATAACTTGTTTCCCAGGTGTCAAAATAATAGAACGCTTTATTGTATACATAATTTAACATGGCAAGTTTGGGTTCGTAATCTTCTTACTACCATGTCGAAACCAAGCTAACGACATCTTTCGTGCGTGTAAATTATTAACGCCGGTCACGGTAGCTGAGCGGTCTAAGGCATGTACTGTCTTCGCTCGCTTGGAAACTAGGATCGTGGGTTCGAATCCCACTCAGGGCATGGATGTTTAGTTTGTGTTTTTCTGTGTTTGTGTACAGGTAGAGGCCTTGCGACGAGCTGATCACCCGCCTAAGGAGGCCTACCGAATGTGTAAGATCTAGAAAAACCGAAGTGATCGGAGAAGTTCATGGAGGTAGGCCTAGGCCCACTGGTGCTGTAGTGCCAAGGGGGAAAGAAAAACCATTAACATTTCGAAACCTGAGATTCATCTAAATTATGTTCAAAAACATAATCCCCACCTCACAGAAGACACACATCTTCTTCATTACAAAGACCAATTTGTTAATGTTTTTTTTTTAAGGAAATAGCCGATTTCTATTTTGGGAATCACACAGAGGCTTCTTCCTATTAAAACTGACGAGAGGTCTGTGCTTTAAGGCCTTTTGTATCAAGGCGTGTAGACTCTATCCAGCCGATCACAGAGGCCGCGCGGTCTAAGGCATGAACCGTCTTCACCCGCTAGAATATTGGGATATTGGGTTCGAATCACACTCGAGACATGGATGCCTGTGTGCGTTTGTTCTATATTTGTGAAGCTCTGTGTGTAGGTAGTGGTCTTGCGACGGATTGATCCCCTGCACAAAGGGTCCTTCCGACTGTGTGAAACTGGTAAAACAGCCGAAGAACACAAGGGCTGTAGAGCCATAGATAGATTCTTTCCAACGAAGTGTTACCTCTTTCTATGTACATTATTTCCTCACCAAATTAAATGTGGTCCTTGTTATATGGTGGTAAGGAGTTTAAAATAATTTGTGCACCTACATAGAGAACGGCATTACACAAAGTATTGACTTCAAATGGCAGTTGGAAATATGATTCTGTTCCTAAATCCCGTACGTGAGTTCAGATAAATATTATCAAAATTTATGAAGGAAGGGATCATTTGAGTCACCAAGACGTAGATGGAATAAGACATACAAAGTATAATCTCGAACATAAGTAAGCCTAAAGACAGAACAAGAGCATGGACTCAATTCGCCTGTTTCAGAATAGAACAAGTGGCGGGCTCTAGTGACTACGGCAGTGAACCTTCGGGTTGTATAAAAGGCATTGAATTTCCTGAGTAGCAGAAACAGATAAAAAGCTTAAACTTGGCGACGGTCAATCTACGACCGCTGAAGTGATTAGACTATCATTGTAGCGTGAACGTGACAACAAAAGCACGTCATATTCTTAATAAGCAAATACGCAGCCGTTACTGAGTAACTAACTTCTTTTTAAACAAATAGGGTCCCACAGCAGCGAGTCCAGCGCAACAATAAAGCAACTAGTGCAAACAGTGTTTTCTATGTCGTCAGTGCCGAGATTTGATAAGGAGGACAATTGAAGCAAGAGAAATGGTAAGGTAACGCTATCTCTGTAAACTTGTCAGCCTTACACGCCGGCCGCCCTTTACCCTCAAGAAGGTTCCTCGCACTTACTTCTGTTAGAGGCTTAGTCGAGCCCAGGGCCATGGTGCGGCTGGAAGGATTAGGTCAATTGACAAATCCAATGACCTCATTGGAAATCGAACCCACAACCTTCCGGTTTGTAGCAGAACACCTGCCCTATAAGAACAAGAGTTCAGATAGAGTTGTAAGGGAGTGTGCGAAGACAATATTTAGTCGGTTCAGTTGAGGGCCAGCGGGTAACGAATTGAGCGGGAAGCTCAAGAATTTCTGCTGTTAGAAGCCGTTACCAAGAAAAGACTTGTGAAGATACAGGAGACTGAAAATACTTAGCGTATGTTGTAATGATCTTTAAACTCTGGAGATCAGCGATGTACGATATAATTAAATGTAGTCACGAGTTGTGTGTTACATTATTCAATAAATTGAATCTCAAATCAAAATCCGGTCTGTAGTCACATTCCCTCACGTGAGAATGAAGTAATTTATGAGGAATTAAGAAATCAGAAAAGCAATATTGAACTGGAGAATCAGGGCCGTAGATCCCTTGATCAGGTAGGAGATTCAATCAGTGTCCAAACTGCCGGAGTCCCTTTGAGATTGGCTGGGACTTGATGTCTGTTATTATTCCTTCAGCACTCTTCGAATGAGATGAATCACTCCTGTCAGCCACACAACCCTTCCATACCTTGTTTCCGTTTTCTTCCTTATTGTTATGCTAGCCCGAATAAAATTCAGAAAACATGGGTCATTGAACCAACATCCTAATTAATTTGGACTATCTATCTGTGGCCTTAGAGCTCTTGTGGAAAATTGCCCACAAAAGTAGAGCTTGTTTTCAGTTGTCAGATTTTATGAAATCTGGCAACATGCTTTTGCCAATTGCAGATATCCTACGTGCATGAAACAAGCAGTAGAAGGACTCCCTGTGAACTGCCATATACGTTACGTGCATTCAAATGCAGACAATTCAGTGGCTAGCGGGAAGGAACTATTCCTGAAATCACCAGCTAGAATCGGACTCTTTAAGAGCAATGCTCCAGGCACAATATTGCCACCAACTGCAGTAATTATACATTGGGGAACCTGATTAGATGCCACTGTGTACACGTATTATGCAGAAAACTTTTGTTCTGCGGTAAATGAACTTGCCAGAGATAATGCTTCCATTATTGCAATATTGCAAGGAATATTGTCACTTTATGAGTGTGACTATAGACGGGGTTATGAGTGGTGATTATATTTATTGTAAACGTATACACAATACTCGTAACTACAAGTATTTTTATTGCTAGTGATTTGTAAAGTGTGGTCACGTGTGTTAAAGTGTCCAATAAACTATATTACCAATCCAAACTCTGTCTACAGTCACTGTGTCACGTGACAATAAGCTACAAATAGAGGAAAGTATAAAGGCGTGTCCACATTACTCGTGCTCGTGCTCGCCAGGCTTGTTCTCGTCGGGAGACTCGTCTGGCTTTTACTTGTGCTCGTAAATCTTCGTCCACACTACTTCAGTTGCTCGCCAGGCTTCGGCGCGTGACGATCCGTATATTTACTCGTAGTGTGTATAGGCTGTTACTTGCTCTACCAAAGTAACGCGTAGTAACTTCATCTGGCGATTTATTTGGGTGGGTTCTGTGTTAAAAGGAAAAAAGCATGTATACAAATACACCTTTTATGGGCCAAGCTGGTTAATTTATTCATGTATTCTCTGTGTTAGCAGGCCGGCTTGCAACGGGTCATTTTGTAGACTTAATTTGGGGGTCTGGTTGGTGCATGGGGATCATAATGCCACATGGAAGGAAATATAATGAGTGATGGGTGACAGGAGTAATTTCTGGGGGTGGGGTGGGGGTGAGGGGGTTTGAAACATTTTTTTCATTTTAATTTTAAATTTTGTAGGCGATGAAAAGTTAAGTATAAGTAACAGATGCTCTTTAATTGAATACATTTTAAAACCAGTCACATTTTTTTTAGGCAGTTAAATGTTAAAATCTCATAGTAAGGTAAAAAATGTAAAGTTTCAGACTAAAGAAATTTGCAAACGTTTGGTTTAACAGGTTAACTTGAAATGTGCAATATAGGGAAGTGACCGCCAATAGGTCAACATCTCAGACTCTACTATCATGCAAGAATTCTATCCCTGTAACAGACCGTGGATGCCTGTAGGTTTGTGAGACGTAGATGCTCCCACATTATCTAGACAAACGGTTCACAGATGGCGGTGAGGTTGTCAGCCTTATTCCCCGGTCGCGCTTTACTCTCCAGAAAGATTCCTTACTCATTTCTGTTAGAGGCTGAGTATACCCCAGGGCCATAGTGCGGCTGGAAGAATTAGGTCAATTGAAAACTTCAGTGACCTGGTTGGGATTTGAACCCGCGACCTTCTGGCTTGTTGCATAGTGCTCGCTACTATTATATACATTAAGAAAATAATATGCAGGGCCCTTGATTCAAGTCTTCAGTTATATGCTCGACAATTTCAGTAAATGTTGTTTGCTGATAAAAGATTTTTTTACTCCTAGTTTAAGGAGTAAAATATTCCACCCACAACACTTTGCCCGGCCTGTCGTCCAGTATGAGATATTGATATGAAAACTGTAATAACTTGACTCCATTCCAATTTCGTAAAGATTCTACCACGCTTATGAGATACAGTCAGACAAAGAGGGATTCATTTGGTTCTTTCCAGGGAGTCCAGACGCTATCACGGTAGCCATGGAGACAGACAAACTACCAGTTGGTGTGTTTCTATGAGACGATGGTTGAAGTTCAGTGTCAAGAAGCGGAGTGGCATTTCAACCCACAGTGCAGATGTAACAGGACAGAACCGAAAGAAAAACTTGGATATTGAGAAAGAATTAGTTTACTCCATGGAGTAGAGTCTTTTTGAGAAGCTAATATTCGCTCAGCTACTAAAGAAAATACCCACCATTGTACAGTCTTCACTGTCGTATTTGCAAGCGCCTGAAAATGTCACCTCTGCTGAGCCATATGAATCCAATCCATACTTTCAAACACAATTTTTATGATCCATCTTAATAATATTCCTTTATTTACTCGTGGAAGTATTTCATTTACCTTCAGATTATCCGTCTAAATACTTTATATGAATTTCTCACAAAAAGAAAAGAAGGCCAAGGTCCACAAGGGCTGTAGAGCAATAAGTAGGTAGGTAAATAGGTAGGTAGGTAGGTAAGTTGGTAGGTAGGTGGGTATGTGGGTGGGTAGGTAGATAGGTAGGTAGGTAAGTGGGTAGGTAGGTAGGTAGGTATGTTGGTAGGTGGGTGGGTATGTGGGTGGGTAGGTAGATAGGTAGGTAGGTAGGTGGGTTGGTAGGTAGGTAGGTAGGTAGGTAAGTGGGTAGGTAGGTAGGTATGTTGGTAGGTGGGTGGATAGGTAGGTAGGTAGGTATGTGGGTAGGTAAGTAGTAAGGTAGCTATCTATCTAGGCAGGCGAGCACAATTTATGCGGCTCCTCATTATACAATGTTCTCCAATTTCCTGCAAGTTTGTCCCTCTTAAGTTTAAATGCTGTACCCGTAACGCTATTTTGAAACATCCTCAATGTACAAGATAATTCATTAATCTCTCCGGAAACCCTGACAGTAATTCAGAATCACTGTACTCTTGTAGCCATGTACGAGTATTTGGCCTGCAGAGTGACTAAGCAATTATCTGTGTTACCGGAGGGACCTCGGAATTACCCTACATTTTCTCCCCTTAAGACGAACGCAGTTTCACACCAGTTTCAAGCAGCTTTCTGGTATTTGTGTGGAGGAACTGAGGAAAATTATAAGAACGTGAGTCAGAGTAGCCGAGCTAAAGTTTTTAATATAGTTCATGTACCATAACTTCTTCCTCTTGACATTTCTAGCATATTGGAAGCCTGAAAGTCGTTTAAATACAATTTCAGTATACAATTCCTATCTAGGGCTCTACAGCTCTTTGTTGGACGTTTGCCGCGTTTTCAGTTTCTTGATCTTTTACACAGTGTGTAGGACACTTTGGATGAGGGATCAGCCCGTCGCAAGGCCACTCTTTCTACACACAGAATAACACAAACACAGAATAAACGTAAACAGATATCCATGTCTCGTGTGGGATTCGAATCCACGATTCCAGTGTCCGACGAGTGGGTGAAGACGGTTCATGCCTTAGACCGCGCGGTCACTGTGGTCAGCTAATACATAATTTCTATAGTACATATAACAAATTAGTTCTCCGTTACAAAGACCAATCTGTTAAAGCTGTTTAGCCAAATGGTAGATGTTTATTTGCGAGAACCGTATGGAACACACAAGCAGGCCTTTTTAATGTCATTGCAGGTGGAAAATTAAGGTAAATCCGTACCTGCATTTAATTATGTAGTTAAGCAGTATTCCACGTAGGTATACTGGGGAGTGGAGGTATAGCTCCACCAATATTGATCTCGGCACTAGATTGAGGTGGGTGGTCTGTCTGAATGCTATGGAGAAAAGAGTACTATCTTGCCCCTGCTAGGAATCGAACTCCGGTTGTTCAGCCCATAGCATAATTGCTATGGCCACAGTTATTCAGCTCCAACGTTAACTCAAATGGTACGTCAAGTGGCTACTGTGCTTTATAAGGTAAATCATATTGTGACGTATCGACCCACTGCTAGGCAACGGCTCGATAAACACGTTCCCGCAGAGAGAGACTCTTTGTAAGCAGCCCGTTGCTAGATAATGCGTACAAGAGTACGCTACAACAAGGGACATCCGTTGCTGGGTAACGGGCCAATAAAAACACATTGTAGGACAGCAGAAGAAGGCTGTTTTCCGTGGGGTCCGTGCCGAGGGAATATAAGAGAGTTGAATTCCGAATATCGCAGCTGTAAGAGTACAAAGAATACAAAAGAGCGAGAATGCAGCGAGTCCTATTGATTTGTGAAGTGGGTTGATTAGCGATAGGGCTGTGATTTAGTGTGATTATGCGTGATTGTTAAAGAAGTGTTAATAAATCAGATCATCCAATCTAGGACCCGTTATTATTAGTCACGGAGTCCGGGACACGTAAAAATATTCATCTTTCGAATTTCATTACCATGTTTGGCTTACGACCTCTACTATCTACCCTGAAGATGGAGCAACAACTTCCTTCAAAATATTGGTACCTACCTACAAAGATATAGCATTGCATTACAGACGACTGTGATCTCTTTTTTAACTTCACATTAGAAATGGAGATGGTTTTCATACGCCCAGTGAGACCAGGTGTAATTTCCCAGCAGAGGCCGTACGTTCTCCAATCCATTTCATCAGTATTATAATAAGCAGTGCCACTTTCGAGAGGTTAATAGTTTCAATTACCTGTTTCACAGATAACACCACGTACCAACTAATACATTTTTTGGGGGGGGGAGGTGGCACCCCTACTGTGCAACTTCATACACTTATTTCAATAAACAGACTGACTTCACAATCTTTGGTCCTGATCTAAATCTGTCGATGATTGAAGAGCAATGGGTTCCCGCTTGCACCCCACACACCTGCAGTGGAGAAATGATACTCGAGTCGCAGGAGCCTTACTCCAGAGTCTTACATTGAGGGCCCTCGTCTGGTGTAGGAAAACCTCGTCTTTTGCAGAACCCGAAATCTCTAGATCATGTTCACGAAAACCATCGTTGCACCATATCCTGGTGCAGTTTACTGCAACAAGCAAACCCATTCTAATCTTGATTTGTCACCTACACCTCTTCAATTGTCCTCCAAGACTATTCCTTCCACGCATGCTACAAAGCCTACCTAGCTCATTGTCCTTGACTTGATCACCATAATGACCGTGCGGTCCGGGTTCGAGCCCGGTTCAGGTTATGTGATGTTTGTGGTGGACAAAGTGGCACTTGGGCAGGGTTCCCCCTAGTACTTCGGTTTCCCCAGCCAATTTGCATTCCATCTGTCACAATCATCATCTATCATCCGGTGTTGGTACAATAGGATAAACAGTGGATGCAGTACCAAGTAGACTCAGTCTCAATCCCATGAGAAAAAATTAAAAAAAAAACAATTATGACCCTAATGATACGTGGTGAAAACTACAAATTAAAAGCCTTGCTCCGTGTATCTTCGATCCAGACCCCTCTTTAGCGCTTCATTTCCTGTCCGTTGCAGAGATAACACGGGTAGGACATTAATGTCACTACAGAGCCGGTGACATAAAGGCTGAAAGCCAAGAGTACACTCCTACAGAAAACATCCTTTCCTATGCAACGGCTCTGTCGATACTTTCCCGTGGCAACGAATACTCATGCGACAGATCTGCTTTGCAAAGCCTGGACTGACAGAGGACTTATATGTAGTGTACAAGGAAGAATTTTCAGTAACACGCTACATATGCGGCACGCACACATGCTGGAAGGATAAACATATTCATAACAGATAAACTCATCTTCTCGCCAGAATGAATGTTACATGAGGACTATTATCGCGAGAGTAAAAATAAATGTCTGATCGTGACCTCGAGGGGCTTGGCGCCGAGATGAAATGATTGGCGGTAAAACGTTAGTCGTAAAGTAACACTGATTTTGAATTTGATTTTGAGTTTGAGTTTGAGTCTTCAGTCAGCAATGGCCACTGGTCAGACACAGCAGGGAGGAAATCAATGGCCCGGAGTTGCGGTCATGAAAAGTTATGAGACAGTCGCCTGCCAACGAGGATAGAAGCCGTTGAACACTGAAAAGGAGGAATCTACATTTTAATGGGAGCCTTCACCAGGCAACTACTAGTGAAGACGAACTGAGAAGATAGCGCGTGCTATAGTGATTTGTAAAGTGCGTAAATTAGCGAGAGCGCTGTAATTACATATAATTACAATTTATGAGTGTTCAGTAAATCCAAGTACCAATTCGAACTCTGTTTATAGTTACTAAACAAGTGACAGTATTTAACTCTTTAAGGTACAAAAGTTACTGCATATATTTAATGGCCGGCGCGTATGGCTGACAACCTTACCGCCATCTCTGAGCTGATTGTCTAGATAATGTGGGACCCTCAACGTCTCACAACCCTATGGGCTTTCACGGCCTGTTACAGGGATAGCTTTTTTTCTTTTTTTTTTTTTTTTACATTTTTACAGCATTAACGTTCAGAAATCCAACATCTTGCCTACAAAGTGTATTTATGATTGTAATATTTGTAAAATAAACATAAATTATTTCCCTTAAACAGCATGAACCCATTAGTGGTTGTAATAGCTACAGGGTGTTCCCTCTGTGCTGTATGAGCCGAATTTTAAAATATTATTTAGAAGAATTTTATTCTTGTTTGTTTGTATTGGACAATACCCAGTTTCAGTAACATATGTTATTATGCTTCAAAATGGTTAGAAATTAAATGTTAAAGTCATAAATATTGGAACAATCAAATAATAAGGTCGAAATATAAAAAAGCGACAATATAGAGAGAAAGCACTCAGTCATGCCTAACTATCCTGTGCTTGGCCCAGACCTAACTCCTCACGTTACAAAAAAACGCAATCATTATGATAAATATTTACTGCAACGAACCCTCGTTAATTACATATTTGATAGCCAAAAGGAAGTTAGATTCATTTGTCCTTATTAGCAAAGCATAGTAATTTGTTAACACAATGTAGCTCCTTTTGAATCGTTTAATCATAAGTATCTATAATGTTGCGTCATCATTGGTTGGCATTGGCTAATAACTCGCTTTTATATTGACTAAGACAAAAACATTGACCGGCATATCGGTATCAGCAAATCGTGAGCTTAGGACCTCGAACAGTGAAGTTCACGTACGTAATATTCAAAATTTATTCCCTCTCTTACAGAATATATACTACACCTGCATTAAAATGGCGAAACAATAAACGCTGGTTTGCGAAATAATCGCTGTTTAATCTGCGAATCATGCAACACATACATAAAGCATGAAAAAAAAAACACGGAGAAATTTGAATGTTAAAGCATATGGTATAAATAGTTACCACTATAATTTAAAGGGTTAATTGCAACAACAATTTTGAAGGAAGAGATTGTTACCATGTCATTCCTGTTCAGAAACAACTGAACTAATTCCTACTTAAAGCAAAATTCTCATATAGAGCGGCCATGTTTGTTTCTGAACTCTAGTCACTCTTTAAGGGAGATAAGAAAAAATTGGGACTAACAGGGACGATGAGATGGACGGTACATGCAGCATGACTGACAGATGGGAAACCAGCCAGTACAGTGTCCGTGAGGCTACTTTCCATAGAAACTCTGGAAGTAATGGCTTCTAACCATCTCCATGGAGGATATTATTTCTTGATGTGTTCAAGTTCATTGCCATGCTCACAAAAGCCACCTTATACCACACGAATCCAGTCCAGATCCTCTAAACCTATATCCATAAGATCTGTGTTAATTTTATGCCCCATTCTGTTCCTGTTCTTTCAATATTGCATCTTCCATTCAGGATTCTCTACCAGAATTCTGTACGTCTCTCCCGTGCGTGCTACATGAACTTCTCATTCCCGATTGTAATAATATTGGTTCTCTTCATTCAGATCATTTTCTCAATCCTCGTGTCCCGTCCTCCCCTTTAGGTCAAAATCCCCCCCCCCCCAGCAACCTGTTCTCAAGCAGCCGAAAGCTTTGTTCTTACCTTAAGCTGAGAGATCAAGTTTCTTATCACAACAAAATAAAAAATTAAATTTTTTTTTGTGTGCTTAAATCTCTAACCCAGTTCCTCCAAAATAATCATTCTCACTGCTCACTCTACGATAAGTAACTTATTCAGTTAATACAGCGTCGTCATGTAATTCTACACGCAGTAACAAAGTGTTTATTTTTCTGGAAGCTACTACGCCTCCATAATGCCTAAGCCAGCTATCCCTGTAACAGGCCGTGGAGACCCGTAGGGTTGTGAGACGTAGAGGCTGAACATTTTTTAGACAACAGACTCACAGATGGCGGTGAGATCGCCCTTACGCGCCGGTAACCTTTCTCCCCAGGAAGATTCTTGTTACTCATTTCTGTTAGAGGCTGAGTCGACCCCAGGGCCATAGTGCGGCTGGAAGGATTAGGTCAGTTGAGAAACCAAATGACCTCATTAGGAATCGTACCCGCGACCTTCAAGCTTGTAGCATAGTGCCTCAACCAACTACACTGCCGCCTATGAGAAAATTCATAGAAAATAATTGGTCAGGATCTGAACTCTGAATTTCTTATCCGCGTGACGAGTTCACCTGCAGGTCATAAAGAATAGGCAATGCACGATGTGCTTCTGTACAGAGCCCATATCCCGGCACCCAGGGCGATCCAATAAATCTAAAGGGCAAATTCGAAGGCGGAGCCTACGGAAGAGGAATGGGCAATAAATAACAGCCTCAAATAATTCTTAGAGCCACAGACCTGTTTTTTTATTACTTACTCTTTTTTTTAAATACTATTTTATTGCATCCGAGTGGCAAAGTACTACCCATATGAAACAGGATGTCGTTTCTGGAACCAGTGGAGGGCACATTAGCAGTGAAAGGGCTAAGTAATTCAAACATAAACTCCCTTCACTTTTGGAGCCAATATGAAGGTACAATATAATGGAATAATTTCAATATATACTGTCTAGGCACTGTGCTACAAACTGGAAGTTCGTGGGTTCGATTCCCGAAGTGGTCATTGGATTTTTCAATTGACCTAATCCTTCCAGTCGCACTATGGCCCTGGGGTCGACTCAGCCTCTAACAGAAATGAGTACCAGGAATCTTCCTGGGGGATAAAGGGCGGCCGGCACGTAAGGCTGACGACCTTCCTGCCATCTGTGAGTCAATTGTCTAGAGAAAATGTGGGAGCCTCGACGTCTCACAACCCTATGGGTCTCCACGGCCTGTCACGGGGATAGTTTTATTTTTTTATAAAATAACATGAGAGTTATCGTACAAGTATATATCGTTTAATGTCTAAGTAGTCTGCGGGTTGCAGAGACCCCAACATGTTTCAGTTTTACAAGATCAATATCAGAGAATATGTCATATTAAAAGAAAAGTACGCAGTCTATACGTGTAAAACCTTAAAGCCTTAAATCCTTAAACTCTTTGCAGAAAAAGTTTTCTGTTCTACACAGCGTCCGGAGGAGCAGGGATAGCGACTGGCTAAGGGCTGGATGACCGAGGGGTCGGAGTTCGAGTCCCGGTAGTATCAAGAGTTTTCTCTTCACGTCGTCCAGACCGGCTCTGGGGTCCACTCAACCTCCTACCCAATGGATACAGGGGGCTCTTTCTCCGGGGATAAAGCGACCGGGGCGTGAAGCTGACCACTCCCCTCCAGCTGGTACCGAGGTCAAGAAAATGTGGATCTATAAATCCACTCCCCCATACGCCTTCATGGCGTAGTGCTTAGTTAAGCACAGGAACAACCTTTCACAACAGCGTCCGGACCGACAGGGCCCACCCAACTTCCTATCAGTGGGAACCCGGAGCGTTTTCACCGGCGGTCATGCGACAAGGGAGTGAAGATGACCACTCACCTCTCCCTAGTGGCGAGGTCAAAAAGGTGGATCTACTCCTCCACTCTCCCCCGTAAGTCTTCATGGCATAGTGCTTAACTAAATAAGAACAGAGACAAATTTATCCTTTTTATAAGTTCCCTTAACGTTAGACTATGTCCCAGCATGATGCTGTAGGTTATGTTAGGTGCAATGGGGTTGACAACATTGTTTTTATACGCTTTACCTCCAGGAATATTCCCGGTACTCATTTCTGTTAGAGGCTGAGTCAACCGCAGGGCCATAGTGCAGCTGGAAGGATTAGGTCAATCGAAAAATCAAATGACTTCATCGGGAATCAAACCCGTGACCTTTCTCTTTGTAGCATGGTGCTTCATCCAACTACACTAACGGTAAACGGACTGAAATCCTTGAAGCACACTTTATATTCGGTCCTGAATTTTATTTGTTTTCTGTATTGTAAGGCTTATATATAAAATGCAACATTCACGAGGTATTGTAAATTCAGGTTCAGACGTTCAGACGTTCAGACGTTCAGGTGATAACGTACGAGCAAACGAAAGCAATGGAGCACAGTCCTTCTTGATAATCTGATTGTTGCTCACCTCATCATTAAATTCTCCGTCATTTATGGAACCCGAAGTTCACTACCCTGTTCACAAAGTCCCGTCACTTTTCATTATCATGAGGACCATGAAACTTGTCCACAGTTATTTCTTCAACATTCTTTTTAATATTATCTGCCATCTACAAGGATAACGAACTTAATTAACAACAACATGTATTAATAAGTAGTAGCTGATCTTATGTAAGCCATTAAGTTACGTTGTAAAATTAACGTTTATGGGCGTTTAGCTTCTAGATGGAACTACCAGCGATAATGCATGTAGAGGCTGATTGATTCGTAAAAAGGCCCCTAGCGTGTTGGTTAAGCGGAACTGAGGTCATGAAGCGTAGCCAGCAATTAAGACCAAGAATATTTAGAAAAGTACTGAGTATGAGTACTAGGAATTCGACTTCAAGAAGCCTAGTTCCCGTACAGCAACAGTCTTGTTGCCACGTTCCTCCAGATTTCAACATTTAACAGTATGAATTCAGAAATGCATGTGTAAATAATTAGGGGGCACGCGGTAGCGTAGTTGTTTGAGGCATTATGCTACAATTCGGAAGGTCGCGGGTTCGAGTCCCGATGAGGCCATTGGATTTCTAATTTACCTACTTAACTATGGCCCTGGGGTCGACTCAGCCTCTAACAGAAATGAGTACCAGGAATATTCCTGGGGGTAAAGGACGGCCGGCGACTAAGGCTGACAACCTCACTTTTAGGAAAATGTGTCTCCTCAAGTCGCCTAACTTTTCGACAGTGAGGCTGAAAACATAAAGACAATGCCGAGTGGAGAGAGACCATATCAACACATCATCTTCCGCCATGCCACCAACAGCGCCTGTTCTCCACTTCATACAGCCAGCCTATTTGCATTGTAAATAAGAACAAGCGGGCATCTCGATCAAGTTAGGGGCTTCGTCACGAAACATTTTAATTAACGGGCCCATTAGTAAGATAATGAATACACTGGAAAGCTTGTGGAAAATGCATCCTTAGGAGTGAGGAACTCATATCATGATGAACATTGTAGCGTCTCTCGTGCAGCCGTAAACAACTCGTCGTCCACGGATACAGTTTAGATGTTGTGTGCAATTAGACAGGCAGCTTAGCAAGTTAAATAGAAAACACTGAAGTAAGAACACGTCACAGATTTGCTGTAATCGTTTATAGAACGTCCAATATTTTAACATTTCTACATAGTTTTAACCCTTTGAATTATCAGAGTCAAAGTTATTTTAAGACCTGCCGTTTGCCACCAATCATTTCGTCCTGCCGACAAGCCCCTTAAGACCTACAACCAGTGTTTTTTTTTTCAACTGAATACTTATGATATAGTTCTTATGTAACATCCTCTATGATGAGGGGCTAGGTCTGCTTTTACAATTGCTGCTGGCCTATGCCAGCGCAGTCTTATCAGGTACTAGTCCCATGAGAATCATGATCACATTTGAGACTTCCCCAACCTGGAGGGCTAGGTCCCTGTATTTATATCCCCGAGGAATATGGTGGCCCAGTCATAGCCCCATGTACGAGTATCTCATTGTAAACACTTGCATCTCCAGTGGAAATATGCATTTGGTTAATGTTGGGTAGGGAAATAATCACTGTATACTGCAGGGGTGATAAAAAACATAAGCAGGGGGTTTTATATTTTCCTTTTGTGTTATTTAACGAAGCTTTTGGTATTGAGAATATTTAGTGGTGTGCTTTTATTGTTAAAGAACCGCCCCGTTAATAAGTAAGACAACCGGGAACTGCACCCTTGAAGCCTTCATTTTCATCAGTTTCACTTGACACGAAATCAGCAAATGCAGCAAATGATGATCACTCATCGGCTTCAGGTCCCAGTTGAATTTCAGACAAACACAAACCGACTTTTCAGATGTTGCTTGTGTTCCATATGGAAATGAAAAATTATTTTCATGGTCACAACTGACTTCAACTCAGTATACTGTAGCAGGCACTGAGCTCTCTGCTCAATGGATGCCACCTCACTGTCTGGTGGGCCACACACAACATGAATGCCACAGTAGGACCCATGCTGCACATCAATAATCACAGTGGCACTAGTGTCTCTATGGGTGTGACACCAGGTCTCTGACTTTAAGGGAAGACCATAGAATGAAGGTATTTGTGAACAGGGTGCTGAGGAAAATATCTGCAGCAAATTGCAGAAAATGTCATATTGGTGAGCTTTGTAACTTGCACTTCTGTGCCAGATTCAACTATAATCAAGTCAAGGAGGATTAGATAGGCAAGGCATGTAACACACATGGGAGGATAATATTGAGAAAGGTCTTAAAGCAATGTTCATGGGTGTGTGGACTGGATTCTTTTGGCTCAGAATAGGGGTTAATGCTGGTCTCTTGTGAATGTGGTAATGAAAATGTTTCATATGGGAGTATTAGGTTCTTAAGAACAGCTCTGATTCATGGAGTTAATATGTAATAATAAAATTTGAGTTAAAAATAACATACAACTATTAGGGGTGTGAGGTTCTTTGCTAGTCTGTAAATATGTCTTTGATATTCTTTGTGGTTGTTGTCTTATCCTTGGATGAAGACCCGGCCATCACAGGGCTTCTAACTACATATGAATATTCAAGTAGAGAATAAGCATGAATGTACAACCATGTTCTGAGTGAGGTGTGAGTTGACCATCCCACTGTTTGAGCAGTTTAAGACCAGGTGTGCCTCTGACCATTCAGCCACTGTGACCAGTGGTGTTTATATTTTCATCCAGAAATGAAGACCCTCAGCATATACAAATGGCTGCCTCCCAATAGTCTACTAATCTAACATTTTTATTCCTCTATTGCTAGCTTTCCACAGGCCTGCATTGTGGCTCGAGCATATAGCCATCCTGTAGATTGGGGAGGAGCCCTGTATCAGCACTGCATTGTTCAGGGAGACGTGAGCTACCTCACAGACTTCATGTACAACATGCCTCTTACTTCAGCATTGGTGGAAGATGTGGCCAGAAGGTTAGTTTTCATGTAATAAACTTACTGCACTGGTGGCACCTTCCTGCCTTAGCTTAGCTGTCAGAACATTTGAACTTCTCTGCAAAAAGCATCTTCATATTGAAATTGGTGCTATACTGTTGCTACAAAACAAAATACAGTGTGGACATGAAGTTCTATAGGCATGAATGGTTGTGTACTGAAATCCTGTTTGAAAGCCTTTCCTTTGGACCTTGAGCTTAGATACCACAAATACTGTTATAAACAGTGGCTACATTGCAGGCCACAAGAGCCTTTTGATCTCATACACAAACGGATATAAACTAGATTTGCAATGACTAAGAACAAGGCGAGTAATATTAGTAATGGAACAAAGCAGAAAAACATAATATTACCAAAATTGTTCTTTTTCTTATCAGTTATTTGAACTGCTTTGGAAGTGATGTTTCTTGAAGAAAATATATTTAATTATAGGACAGGAGGACTTCTGGGAAGTTTCCAGGGCCATAGATGATGCTGGTTCCTCTAGGGCAGGGGTCGGCAAAGATTTTTCATAAAGGGCCAAATATAAAATACATTACACTCTGAGGGCCAAGAGGCAAACTCGAGGATCTTTAAAGGTCGGTACAGTTAAAATAACAGGTTAAAAAACAAGTTTTCACAAATTTACTGGTGAAAATGTAACATAATAAAAATACAAAAGGAACTACAATCATTGTTTGAAACACAGTTTTAGGCTACTAATGGGATGAATGAAATTGTTTTTTTTTAGATAACATTTCTTCAAATTGGGGGTCAAAGTTAGTACTCCCTATCATCATAATTGATTGCAAATGTTTGTCTGTTAATGCTGACCTGTATTGAGATTTTACATATTTCATCTTTGAAAATGTCTTTTCACACAAACCTCGAGCATATGTTCTTATTTCACCATATTCATCACTTGGAAGACACTTATAGAATTCTGTCAGATTGTTCTCTTGGAATTTGCCTTTTAGCATGTTATCACACTGCAGATTAATCACTTCCAATTGAAGGTTAGGTGGAAGTTTCTCAGTTGTACAGTTATCATTATTTTAAAATGGTTGTGAGTAGTGCAGTCAGTATAGAGAGTAGGCTAAGGACTGAATGACCATTGTTGGTTTATGAAGCTGACTGCTCACCCCATTATGAAGTTGATGTTAGAAACATGAAGAGCTCTATTTCCATTCCCCAATATGGTTTCATGTCATGATGTTTTTGTGATGAGATTGTTTATAAAATTGTCAAAATATTATTGGCTTTACTTATCAAGAGGTGGCAGTAAAAGTTGTCTTTTTTTATGTTGCCAAAGTCTGGAGTTCTTGAGACCAAAAATGGCTGCCATTTCTTAATGAGAATTCTTCTGCATAGTATTGAAAAGGGTTAAAAGCGCAGGGAAAACTTGATCATTATCTGTTTAGTCTATGATATTTTATAGTGAATTCTCATGGCATAGTGCAAAACATTGGTTAAGTAGCATGAAAAGTAGCCACCAAACTACATGGGTGTTAATGTGCTATTTCATACATTCTCGTGCTTAAACTAATAACAAGTTTTGACTGAATGGGTGGATCATTCCAGTAAGGTTGTGTCTATTTTAAAATCATATTAGTTTTGTACGGGTGCATTTATCTATCTATATGCACTAATACAAATGCCGTCATGAAAGCAACAATATGTTTGGCTGTAGATCTTTGTCTTTTCTTCCTCTACACTACATGTTTCGGTCGTAATTAGCCATCATCAGGAGTATTTTTCACTATGTAGCTCTCACACTGCACACAGTCAAAAATCTAAAATTAGAGCCTGTCAGTTTTGTCAAATTGGTACAGAAATACAGTTTAAAATTTAAAATAAATAACATTTAAAGTTTTAAATACCAGGGACACCTCTTGTCTACATGTGCTGCAGCGGCAATTTATTGTTTTCAGAATAATACATGAACGGTGCTCTTAGCATTCCCTTGAATAGCAATGGGTGCCTCGGTATTAGTTCAATGGCCAGGAAATCAGGAGTTTTTGTCGTCATGGCATATTGTTCTTGCCTAAATGGTACTATTTCTAAGAAGCTAAAGGTCGTATTCAAATCCAGTATGTAGTATTGTTTTTTAAAATTACTCATAAATCATGCCAAAGTGTCTTAGCCCAGTTTCCTTTCATTAAACAAGTACGTGTAAAATAGCCTGAGAGATCACCGTGCTGACTCTATGCCTAGGCACCTGTATAAACGTCCCTTCTAGCAACGTTTGAAGGTTTCAACCAATTTTTGAGATTCTCGTAATATATATCATGACATTTTGAANTCTCGTAATATACATCATGACATTTTGAAACCATCAAAATGCCCTAATTCGTAAATATTTCCATTAGTAATACAAATATTAGGGTCTCTCAAATTGCTCAGCAGCCTTAAAGTTTTCGTAAACACTTTCCCCAGACAACGAATACACTTTGAAGAAAAGAAGAGCTGTTGGAGGCAGAGTTTTTTATGTGGTCCGTGCTTGGTCGACTTTCGAGTGCGATAACTTTCCTGTTGAATCAGAATGTCCAGAATGGGTCCAGTTGGCCGTTGTGAAATAACGTGATTTCTGCTAATATCTATGTGTTCGTAATGTGTAAAATAATAAAAAAATAAATATTTTTTTTCAAGAGCAGTAGAAAAAACTAGTCATATATATATATCTGTATATCAGCGCAGTATTACAGTAAGATATAGTGTTGTGTATTTAGTTAGAAGATTCAGAGAGTAAAAGGGTTGCTGTTAGGGCTCCGTTGACAGTTAATATAACTGCATAAATGCAAATACACGTTGTATATCAGAATTGGTAATCACATTTATTGAATTTTACAGAACCTTGAATACAAGTATCACTAATTCACACATTTAACAATTCTCTGGAGCACACGCTTGAATCGTATCAATCTGCTGCTGCTATGTAATCACTGTGTATCCATTGATATAGTCTCAGAGAGACCCACGCTTCGAAGAATACATCCATTTTTGCCCGTAGATCTCCACTAGAAATGCATCAAGTACTGTTGCGTACTTACGTAGCCGTTGCCTAGGAATGACCGTTATCTCGTTGTATGTTTAAGGATCGTTGCCTAGCAATTGGTCTATATGTCAAAATACGTCAAGTCCTCTTTTTGTAAGAGCGCATGGGTTTTGACGTTTCTTTGATCAGTTGGACTATGATATAAATATGATTATGGGAACACAGAAACCCATAATTGTGGCGCGTGCAACGGTGTAGATTCTGGATCCATCACATCGCCCCAACTGTGTGAGATGATTCGAAAATATTGAGTCCCTTCCACGTG